>NW_027394279.1:2972812-3021507 GCF_049309525.1 Garra rufa | reverse complement strand
GCTTGTTTTTGTGCTCCCTGCTGAGTTTAATACTGGCAGGCGGGCTGCGTCCCTCGCAGGAGTCTGTTATGCGTCTTTTCGTATCATTAACCTATTTTAAATCCGCTTTCAAAGAATTAGGCAGTTTTTTAAATATTTACCCCTCTCCGCAACACATGCCAAATGACGCACTCAGCTGGCATGGAAGAAAATCATTTCCGCATTACAGTGCTTAATACTTAAAACAAATAAGCAGAACCGGTCATAACCTAAAACGCCCTAACTATGAGCCAGTAATGAATACCAAATGTTGCATTTAATCTGCAAATCAGTGGATCAAAAAAAAAGAGAGAAAACATACAAATCTCCTTTATTTTGAATGATTTTTCTGAATTGAAGTGGGGCATGAAGTATCTGACTAATCCCTGCTTACAAGCTCTCAGCGCTGCAGCAAAGAGTGCGGCCAGAGTGAAAGTTCAGCCAGTTTATTGACAGCTCCAGCAGCAGGTGGCTCGGGGTCCAGCTGAGCCTCTGCCCTTCACCAAGCTCCGCCAGGGAGTCTCAGCCTCAGCATGCTGCCTCTCAACTCCACCATTACTCCCTAAACCGGACAGACAGAACCTTCACGTCAAATCAGCTCGAGAGCAACAGGAGCTAGCGACTCAGTTGTGGCATACGGGTCAACCTGTTCCTATTACCCACTTACAAACACGGCTGCTAAACGCTGAATCAAACGGTATCCGTTTTAATGACACTTCTTTCTCACATACCTAATTTTAGCCAAGAACTGCGTGAATCTTTTGCGAATAAGGCAATCCCAGAATGCACTGCAACAAGTTTAAGACAGTGAAGCCACCTTAATAGAAATGCTCTTTATAAATAAACTTTATTTGGTTCCAGACTGACTATTATCACTAATAAAATTGATTGTTTCACCAAATGGACTAATGGATGGACATGGACCAATAATAAAATTCTGGCCAGCAATGATAAGCTGATAATTATTTAGTGCAGATAACTGCTAAATGAAATTAAATTATATCGATACTATTTGGTCTAAATAAATTAAATGAATCAATATTATTTTTAAATCGACACTATTTTTGTCTAAATAAGTACATTTAATTAAATTAATGTAACTTGTTCAACATTATTTTTAATACTATAAATAATAAATCAAACTAAAAAATACATCATTTTAAATGTTACAAATAAATAATTTAAATTATATTAAATAATATTTAAATTGTAAGAATTATTAAACATTGTTTTAAATGATTGAGGACTATTTATTTTAATTATTATTGTTGTTGTTTCTATATTAAAAAGGCAAAATTATTATTATACATTTAATATTTTGAGATTTAAAAAAATATATTTAATATTCTGAGACTGGTTAAAGACTATATTCAATTCAATTAAAAAAGATATTATATTAAATAAAAAAATCTACACTTTATCTACACATTTTTGTATAAATTTAAAAATTGTACTAAATAATAAAAAATCGATCATTTTAAATTATACAAATAAATCATTTCAATTACATTAAATAATATTTAAATTATTTTAAATGATTGAGGACTATTAATTATTATTATTATTATTATTTATACAATAAAAAGGCAAAAGATATCAATTTCATATTTATTTTGGGTTTAAAATATATATTTAATATTCTGAGACTGGTTAAAGACTAAAATTAATTAAATGAAAAAAAAAGACTAAAATTAATTTAATTAAAACATATTACAATAAAAAAAAAACATTGACATTATTTTTGTCTAAATAAAAAATAATTTACAATGATAAATCAAACAAAAAAAATATATAAATAATACACAAAATAATAAATATTTTTTAACGATATTACATAATTTTAAATTAATTTTAAAATTATAAATTATATTTAAATTATAATCATTATTATTATTATTATTATTATTATTATTATTGATAAATAATAATTGATTCCCTAGCATAATTATTATTATTATTATTATTATTATTATTATTATTATTATTATTATTATTATGTGTATTCTAAAAGGCAAAAATATTATAAATTAAAAATTTGAGATTAAAAACTATATTTAATATTTGGAGACTGGTTAACAACTTATTAATACACTAAATAATGAATCAAATAAAATCAATAATACACTAAATAATAAATCTTGACAATGTATCATTTTAAATTATACAAATGAATCATTTAAATTATAGTTAATTATATTTAAATCATATTTAAATTATAATTATTAATCTTATTATCATTATTATTATTATTGATAAATAATTGATTCTTGAGCATTTTAAATGATTAACGACTATTATTATTATTATTATTATTATTATTATTATTAATATTATTATTTCTACATTATATAAAATATAAATATAATATATAAAATAATATACATTTTATGTTTTGAGATTAAAAAAATACTTAATATTCTGAGACTGGTTAAAAAACTACATTTAACAGCATTAAAAATAAATTACGTTTTTAAAGATTAATTAAAGAAATCAATAAAAAAAGATTAGCTGCTGTTAGAGAATGACAAAGAAAATAGAATTTTAAAAATATGTGTGAAATATAAAAGTGAGTGTGAACAATTAAATATAAAAAATTAAATTAAATTAAATTAAATAATAAATAAATAAAAAAATCAACAATTTTAAAGAATAAATCATTTAAAATATAATAAAATATAAGTTTAATATTTTGAGATTTTAAAAATATATTTAATATTCTGAGACTGGTTAAAGACTACATTTAAAAGCATTATTATACAATTATGAAAAAATTCATTACATTTTTAAAGATTAATTAAAGATTTAATTTAACTGCTGTTAACTGATGAAAATAGAGGAAATGTGCGTGAACAATTAATACTGACAGATACTGATAAATGTAAAAAAATAATAAATTAAATGTAAAAAAAAAAAACGCTAATACCTTCCAATAATTAACATAGTGCAGCTACATTGTACATGCCCATTTTTAATATTATATCTCTATTACCTAAGTGTACATGCTAAATTTAAACTCATTGGAAATCAATACAGCATGTGTCTCCAGAGGCACAGTGCTTCCCCAGCTCTCACGTTTCCTGTTCTTAAAGGAAAGGAGAAACGAGGCATTGATGAGCCTGTGGAGGGGAGACGGTATCAGCGTCGAGGAGTCTCGGAATAGTGTCACCATGTGAAAAGGCCACAGGCTCTTGAGCGCGGCATATCCGTAGGTCAACCCCATAAAGCAGAATATCAAGGCTCCCCCGCGCTTCCTCTCATCTGAGCCGCTGCCAGAGGAGGCAGATTACTGAGAAGAGCTTCCTGTTGCTCTAAATAGGTATGACATCTGCAATTCAAATTGAAAATGTAAAACTACAGGTGCACACTTCCACTTGCTGCTTGGTGTTGGTGTGTGTGGTCTGCCAAGTACCAGTCGAATAATGATTTTAATAATTCAAGCATAAATGGAAAATCTATAAACATTGCTTTCAGATCTATCAGACTTTCAGTTTATCTGTCTGGCTGTAAGCTGATGGAAGGTGTTGCTCAAGCAGCTTGAGAGAGAACAACAGACAGTACAACCTTTTTCATTCCAGTTCAAGCCAATTAGGCTAAACGCAGAGAAATTTCTTCGTAAGTTCCCACGATTTGATTCCTCGGAAAACCTATTAGTCCAAACCCGTCAGCTTTTGAAAAGTCTGCTAAAACTTTTGGCCTCAGAAGGCCTGTGTATTCCATTAATGTTACATTAAAAGCTAAAGAGTCGTGTCTAAGTGTCAAATGAAGCTGATGAACAAAAAGGAAATTACATTTATTCAGAACTGAAAGACTAAATGATCTGATTATCTAGACTTGAAAAACTAATGGTAGCAACAATTGCTGATGATTAAATGTGAATATTCTGTTAACAACCAATATAAATGACTTTAAGAATGCTACTTTATTTAGAATTCGGGATGCGTCATATTGTTTATCGGCTGATGTGCTAATGTTTTCACTTTTTAAATTACATTTGCTGTCATCTAACAAACACTTTAATCTCTTAACAGTAATAAGTTAACCACAGTGCAATCTTCATTGAATTTCTTTTTTAACAAAATATTTTTTTCATTTTTTAACTTTGTAAAACTTTTTAACTTTTCACCGTATTTACTTTTTAATGTATTACTAATAAAAAGAATATCAATTAAAATACTTTCATATTTTTTATTATTTAAAAAAGTATATTATTTTTTAATTGTAGTTGATGTAATAATAACAATATATTAAACATATTAAGTATTATATATTGTTATATATTATTAGCAGTAGTAATAATAATAATAATAATAACAACATATTTTAAGCATTATATATTGTTAATATTTATATATTATTGTTTTTATAAATTTAATTAGTAGTAGTAATTAGTAGTATTTAAAAATAATACTATTTCAATATTAGCTGTAATAATAATAATAATAATAATAATATATTTTAAGTATCATTATATATATAGTTGTTTATATTATTATTATTAATATATTTAGTGCTAAAGATGATGATGATGATGATGATAATAATAATAATAATATTTTAATATTAACTGTAGTAGTAATTAGTAGTATTTAAAAATAATACTATTTCAATATTAGCTGTAATAATAATAATTATAATATATTTTAAGTATCATTTTATATATATATTGTTGTTTATATTATTATTATTATTATTATCATTATTATTATTGTTAATATATTTAGTGCTAAAGATGATAATAATAATAATAATAATAATAAATGGGTATAATAATAATAATAATAATATTTTAATATTAACTGTAATAATAATAATAATAATAATAATATATTTTAAGTATTATATGTTATTATTTATATATTATAATTGTTATTAATATAATTAGTAGTAGAGATAAGAATAATAAGTATTTTCATATTCACTGGAATAATTCTTACATATTTTAAGAATTCTATTTTCCTATTTGTATGTTATTATTATTAGTGTTATAATTACTCGTAGAAGTAAAAATACTAATACTAATAATACTAATAATAACAACAGTATTTTAATATTAGCTGGAATAACAATAATAACAATAATAATAATATAGTAATATTAGCTGAAATAATAATAATAATAATAATAATAATAATATATTTTAATATTATATACTGACATTTATATATTATTAATAATAATATAATTACGAGTAGAGATAATACTAATACTCATACTACTAATACTAATAATGATTTAATATTATTATTATTATTATTATTTAATATTAGCTGGGATAATAATAATAATAATAATAATAATAATAATAATAATGTAATATTAGCTGGAATAATAAAATATTTTAAGCATTACATATTGACATTAATATATTATTATTATTATTATTATTATTAATAATAATAATAATAATAATAATAATTATGAGTAGAAATACTACTACTACTACTACTACTACTACTAATAATAATAATAATAATAATAATAATAATAATATTGTAATATTAGATGGAATAATAATAATTTTATATTAGCTGAAATGATAATAATATTTTTAAATATTATATATTGTTATTAATATATTATTATTGTTATTAATATAATTAGTAGAACAGACAATAGTAATAATAATAATAATAATATTATTATTTTAAAATTTGCTGGAATAATAATAATAATATATTTTAAAGGAACCGTATGTAAGAAATTTATGTCAGTTAATCATAAAATGGCCCTGACATGTCACTAGACATTAAGAAATCATGTTCATTTCAAATACTTATATCACTGACAACAGTGGTCCGGCCAGGATATTGTCATTTAAAAGTGAGAGTTGCAGCCCTCAACTGATGTTATTGTTGTCATTTTGTGTTTTGGTCTGAGGCTCCACCCTCCAGCTGTCTACCAATCACGAAGTCAGTAGAGTTTTGTCATCCGGGTTGCCAGCTCTGTTACAGCTGCGGCTATACGAACGTGTCGGATAAAACATGTATGACGTTACGAAACCTAAAAGACCTCCTTATGAATCCGAAATACGTCGTGACAAAGTCCGAAATAAAACAAGGATTGGTACAGGAGATGCCTTTGAAAGATGGAGACGGCTGAAAACGGAGAAGAATTTGAAGATAGACGCCAACGTTGCTTATTTTCTCCTGGACAGGTAAGATTCATATGTTTGGCTAACTTTGCTTCCGTACACAGTGGATTTTCCACGGTCGGCCGTGCTAAATGCGTTCATAAAAAGCTTTATATCGCACCACTAGCAGGGTATGAAAACAATCTATGTTCCGACTGAAATGTGGTATTATGAAATATTTGGCTAATCGCCATCTGTAAATTTTTGCGATACATAATTACTTCACAAAACATCTCTTGTGAAGCATAAACATAATTAACAGAAGAAAAACAAATGACTGTGTAGGACTCGTCACTTGCCATTGGAAGCTCCTTGTAGCAGCCTACTCCTGCAGCTTAGCTGGCAACCTGGAGTCAGGGGGGAGGGGGAGGGGATACACCGTTCTACAGTATTTTGAAAGTGATTGCAGTACCAGTTTTGGCCACAATCCTACATACGGTTCCTTTAAGTATTTTATATTGACGTTTATATACTATTATTATTAATATAATTACGACTAGAGATAAAAATAATAATAATAATAATAATATTTTAATATTAGTTGGAAAAATAATATATTTTAAGTATTATATATATTGTTAATAATATATTTTTATTATTATTTTAGGATTTTAATATTAGCCATTTTCCATTAGTGGCCATAAAAATGGATAATATGTATTATACCAAATTTTTTTTGGTTCACCTAAAAATGAAAGGTCTGTCATAAATTACTCACACATGTGTCGTGGTGCTTTCATGAACTACTTTCATGAGTAATTAATGACAGAATTTTCATTTTTGGGTGAACTATCCCTTCAGGTATCCTGTATTCCTAGAATGAAGTACATAGGCCAATAACAAACAGCGTCATCTGAAAATAGTATGGAATCCCATTTTTCCATCGCTGGAGAGGATGTTAAACATGACACTTAAGCTCAGACTACAACATGCCATTCCTAGAGCAAGGCCAAGTAGACAGGAGCAGACAGTAGCACTGAAACCGGAACAGAGTTTGGCCATCTCTGACATATCACATACACTTACTACATGAAAGGTGTGAAAGTAGTGGCCAATTTTATCCATAGCTAAAAAAAACACTGGCATCTCCTTCCCATCACTTTCATGCGCTAGAGTGATGGATATTAGTTAGGAAAACAGGAAGCAAAAATAGTTTGGCATGTCCAGAATGAGCTTCGGGGCCTGACACCTGACCCACTGCTGCCTCAAGGAGGTCAGTGTGGGTCAAGAGAGTGATGGGAAAGAGAGACACAGATGTTTTCCAACACTGGTTTGGAAAAAATATAGACACACTTGAGTAAGTAAACATGAGAGCCACCTACACTATTCCTCCATGATTTTTCCGTCACCTCCTTAAAGGTTAGGTTGAGATCAAGATCCTCCATCTGCAACCTAAAGTAAGAGCGACTGTTTACATTTGTGACCCTGGACCACAAAACCAGTCATAAGGTTAAATTTGACAAAACTGAGATTTATACATCATATGAAAGCTCAATAAATAAGCTTTCTATTGATGTATGGTTTGTTAGGATAGGACAATATTTGACTGAGATACATCTATTTGAAATCAGAAATCTGAGGATGCAAAAAAATCAAAAAGACTGAGAAAATCACCTTTAAAGTTGTCCAAATTAGGTTCTTAACAATGCATATTACAAATCAAAAATTACATTTTGATATGTTTACAGTAGGAATTTTACAAAAAATCTTCATGGAACATGAACTTTACTTAATTTCTTAATGATTTTTGGCATAAAAGAAAAATCAAAAATTTTGACCCATGCAATGTATTTTTGGCTATTGCTACAAATATACCCCAGCGACTTAAGACTGGTTTTGTGGTCCAGGGTCACATTTGTGCTTTTGCATGCTAATACCGAAGGTGGTTAGGCAGTGGTTCCCCCGAAACCCAAGACTATTTAGGTCAATAAAAAGACTCTGGGATGCAGCAGACCAGAGTGGGCGTAAAACAACTTTTATCATTTTAATCTTGGACTTACGACAATGACCACAACAGAACAATGCTGCAACAGAGGACTTCCCCAACCCAAAGTGGGTTCAACAATACAGTAATTTCAAATTCAAAGCGGTTCTTCCTGTGGTATCTGATTCAACAAGGCCTCCTGCTGAGTGACTGCTCCATAACGGCTTCACTTTCTTGTGACCATCACTTGGCCTGATGACCCCTTTTTAACCCCAACAATACTCCACAACACCTGTTTTCTTTTTACAATGGGGTGGTGCACTAATACAAACAGTGATACACACATGGCAGCAACACAGATGACCTTTTGGGTCAGGGCTATCTTTCTGTGATGTTTGGTTGAAAATTTTTGCTTTGAAAGATTTACTAAAATTTTAAAACTTAATAACAATTCTTTTTAAATAATTGAATTATTTCATACAAATACTCTTACACACACACATACACACACACACACACACACACACACACACATACATACATACATATTATATATATATGTATATATATACACACACAGTCAAAGCAAAATGTATTCAGACACCTTCAACATTTCTCACATTAATACACATAGTTAATTCGCTATAGTTTATAAAATAGTAATAAAATATGACAGAAACAAAAACAAATTCTTCCTGATAATGTCAAATAACTTTGATAGAAAGGTACGTAATGGATTACAATCAACCAAAAATTCGATTAGTTTACTGTTAGTATGACAATTTTTACACAACTATCAATACTTTGTTGACCAATTACCAAGCAAAAAGCCTGCATTTAATTGATCCAAAATACAGACAAATCTCTACAATTTTGAAATATTTTTTATAAATGTAATAATGTAATTTATTCCTGTTACATATTTTAATGTATATGTTTAATGTCATTTATTTCTGCGATCAAAGCTAAATTTTTCAGCCTCATTACTCCAGTCTTCAGTGTCAGATTTTGCATTTAAACTTATATTATAATTATGTGTGTACTATGTGTATTATATACAATTTTGTGTTATTTTATTAGTTTTACTTTTATTACTATTATCATGAGAAACTAAAATAATTGTATATATTAAATATAAAACATATTAACTTACATATTAAATAATTTATATATTACCAGTACATAATTAGTAGTAGTAATAAAAAAGAATAATAAAATAATATTTTAAAATAACATTTATTACATAAAATAATATAATTTAGTGAATGTGTGTTTGTGTGTGTATATATATGTATTATATACAATTTTGTGTTATTTTATTATTTGTACTTTTATTACCATTATTATAAGAAACTAAAATAATTTTATATATTAAATATAAAATATATTAATTGTCATATTAAATAATTTATATATTACTAGTACATTAGTAGTAGTAATAATAATAATAACAACACAAAATCTAATTATATTTGTTATTATATTAAATTACACAATTTAGTGAGTGAGTGAGTGAGTGAGTGAGTGTGTGTGTGTGTGTGTGTGTGTGTGTGTGTGTGTGTGTGTGTGTGTGTGTGTGTGTGTGTGTGTGTGTGTGTGTGTGTGTGTGTGTGTGTGTAATTGCAAGAATGACTTGTTGGTCTTGGTAACATCAGTGACATTCAGTGTAAAATTATAATAAAGTATAATAAATAATATATAATTATAAATATATATATAATTACAATAAATGTATAATTTATTTATTATAATGAATTATAATAAATATTTTCAAATTGGTTAAGAATTATAAATTACTTTAAATAGTATAAAAAATCTTAAAAATGTGAAATTATACATTTAAAATGTAATGTAAAAATAAAGTCATATTCATATTCATATTCATTTTATTCAAGTTTTGTTGAAAATGCAAGAATGACAATAGTCTTGGTAGCATAAGTAAGAATCAATGTGAAAATACATAATAAACCATTCAAAAATCTTAATTATTAAAACATAAATACATATTTAATATTAATAAATATTTATACAAATAAAAATATTTATTAATAAATATGAAATAAAAAATGGAAAATATACATTTAAAATGGAACCAAAAATAATTTATTTTAATGTTCATAGAAAATAAATAATAAATTATAATTCAAATAGACTTTTAAATGTATAGTTTTATGTTAAGGTTAGTGAAAAATAGCTGCCCACTGCTCCAGGTGTGTTACTCACTATTGTGTATGTGCACTTGGATGGGTGAAACACAGAACACAAATTCTGAGTATAGGACACCACACTTGGCTACACATCACATCCTTTCCTTTCCAACATGCTAAAACCCTCTCAGCATCTCTAAAATCATCCACCACCGCTGTTGTTGGATGACTAGTTATTTGACCATCTCTATAACATAGATAGAGTGGTCATTTAAAAGCATACAGTTTGTCTAGCCAGAATGAAGTAATAGTGATTACCCATGTCTACACTTCATGCAATTTCCATGCATGATGTAAACCCTCCATTACGTATAATATACATTATATGAACCTCAGACTAAGTTAAGTTAAGCCTTAACACATCCGGCAGAGCAAAAGTAGGAAAACAAGGGCAGGGTCAACTCTTCAAAACACAGAGAGAACATTGCAAGACATATGACTTCTGCCGTGCCAGTCAATTCTAGGGATGCGCATCCTGTAATTTGATTCTGGCTAATCCGATTGATCCATGCAAAATCAGGAACATCAGCGAAGCACTTGTTAAGCGTGTTTCCTAACTCATTGCCCTCACATGAGACAGTCTGTAAATAGCACAAAGAGAAAGAGGCAGAGCGAGTGGGATGAATGCAGTCTTCGTGAGAGATCTGGGGGAAGCGGAGGTGAAGCAAGCAACCGATTTTCCCCCCAGCAGCGGCGCAGGTTTCTAAAAATACAAACATGCGATGGCCAACGAAGAAGGGATAATGAGATTTCAGAGGGCTGTAGTGTCTGAATATGCTAACTCGAGGTCTGGAAGGATGTCACAAGTCAGGAGGTCAGGGAGATAAAAAGGTATTCGAAATTGGAGTGGTTGCTAGTTAAGGTAAATTACCCAATCATTTCACATGTTTCAAAACTGTGAATAGTAAAGACTATTTCCAAATGAGCCCCGGCTATTCATTGTTGTTGAGGTGTAGCTTTTCAGAATCAGGCTTCTGAAATAGTATCAGATGTAATACAAAATACAATAGTACTAAAGGGATAGTTGACCCAAAAATGAAAATTCTGTCATTAATTACTTACCCTCATGTTGTTTCAAACTCGCAAGTCCTGCGTTCATCTACAGAACACAAATTAAAATATTTTTGACGAAATATGCGTCGTGGTTCTCTCATGAACGTGCATCGAAGACTGACACAGAAGAGAAGAAATTGTTAAATAAAGTTGTTATTTTAGTTTTCTTTGCACACAAAAAGTATTCTCGTAGCTTCATAATATTGCGGTTGAATATGGAAGCTTGAATATGCAATATGAATATGCAAGTCTAACTTTTTTTATAAGATATAAACTTGCAGTTCTGGGAAATTTGGTCAGAACTGCCAGATATAAACTCATAGTCGTGAATTATAAAGTCAGAATTGCATGATATAAACTCAAAATTGCCAGAAATAAACTTTATCGCAAATGCGAGTTTGTATCTCACAATTCTGACTTTTTTTTCTCACAAATACGAGTTTGTATCTCACAATTCTGACTTTTTTTTCTCACAAATACGAGTTTGTATCTCACAATTCTGACTTTTTTTTCTCACAAATACGAGTTTGTATCTCATATTTCTGACTTTTTTTCTCTCACAAATACGAGTTTGTATCTCACAATTCTGACTTTTTTTTCTCACAAATACGAGTTTGTATCTCACAATTCTAACTTTTTTATCTCAGAAATATGAGTTTGAATCTTGCAATTCTGACTTTTTTTCTCAAAATTGCGTGATACAATCTCCCAACTGCCAGAAATAAATGTCAGAATTATGAAATAACTCGAAATTCTGAGAAAACAAAAACAGTCTATATTGTGCCTTTATTTCTAAGAATTGTGAGTTTATTTCTCAGAACTGCTTTATAAACTCACAATCGTGAGTTATAAAGACAGAAAAAATGTCAGAATTTCAAGACACAAACACGTATTTGCGAGAAATTGCGATTTATTTTTATTGCAAATGCGAGTATATCTCAGAATTGCTTGATATAAACTCGCAAATGCGAGTTATAAAGTCAAAATAGCAAAATATAAAGTCCCATTTCAGTTTTTTGATATAAACTCACAATTGCCAGAAATAGTCATTATTCTGAGAAAAAAGTCAGAATTGCGAGACACAAACTCGCATTTGTGATAAAAAAAAGTCAGAATTGTGAGATAAAATATATTTATGGCAATTTTAAAGTTTATATCCAGCAATTCTGACTTTATAACCCACAATTGTGAGTTTATATCATGCAATTCTAAGAAATGAACTCAATTCTTAAAGTGAAATAAAGGCTTTGGAATAAAAATTCTGAGAAAAAAAAGTTTATATCATGCAATTCTGACTTGATTTCTCAGAATTGCGAGATATAAACTTTTTTCTCTGAATTTCGAGTTATCTCGTAATTCTGACTTTATTTTTGGCAATTGCAAGCTTATATCATGCAATTCTAACTTTATTTCTAAGAATTGTGAGTTTATTTTTCAGAATTGCGAGTTTCTGTCTCGCAATTCTGGCTTTATAACTCACAAAAGTTTATATCACACAATTCTGACTTCATTTCTGTCTATGCAGGTTCAGAAAGCTCTTGGTTTTAATCAAAGATATCTAAATTTATGTTCTAAAGATGAACATAGGTCTTACAGGGTGAGTAATTAATGACAGAATTTTAATTTTTGGGTGAACTATCCCTTTAAATCTATTAAAAATCCAGATATTGGGAAAATAATGTATATATGTACATCATTTTTCTTCCCTGTATCTGTATTTTCTACTTTATACTGTATATGATAAAGTATTTAATAAGCAATCCTTGACAAAAAAAAAATCCTGTATGACGCCAGCCAGTCCCGTGAACTACAGTACATGCACTCACACACAAGATCCAAAAATCATTCTGACACAACAAACACTGCCAGTTGGAACCATTCCAGCGCTCTCCAAGAACTTCTAAATAATGATATGGGCAAAAAGTGCAATAGAGCAAAGAGATGGAGAGATTCTGACCTTGGGTCATTTCTCAGGTTGAGGAGGTTTCTCTCAAGTTTGTGCTAATGGTGATCTTGCTTCCGGGCCTGACAGAAAAGAGGCCCCACACAGGCTACAAACATCCTGCCTGGTCATCGCATACATCATATAACCGTGATACATCAATAAAATTGTTCATATTGCAAAATACCTTGAATAAATTTGTTATTATTGCTTTCTCTGCGCACAAAAAGTATTTTCATAGCTTCATAAAATTATGGTTGAACCACTGATGTCACATGGACTATTTTATTTTAATGTCCTTACTACCTTTCTGGGCCTTAAACGTGTCAGTTGCATTGCTGTCAATGTAGAGTCAGAAAGCTCTTAGGTTTCATCAAAAATACCTTAATTTGTGTCCTGAAGATAAACTAAGGTCTTAAAGGTTTGGAATGACATGAGGGTGAGTAATTACTGACAGAATTTTTAATTTTTGGGTGAACTATCCCTTTAATCCTCTAATATGAATGAGACAGTTAGCATGCAAACACTAAATAATACACAATGTATGAACAAAAAATACACTAATCCCTTCCTGTGCACCAAGCTAAACTTCACATTAACTTCACATCACATTGTAGAGCTTTTCATTTTTTTGGTGTAATTCCTTTTGAATCACTGCTTGCTATCAGGCTTAAAAGCAGCAAAACAAGTCACTTACAAACATCAGAAAGCAATGTAGGTAAATTCTCAAATACACGAAAACAAGAGGGTCACTGTGTGGGATTTAATTTAAGCTAAACCCCATTGCTACACAAATGCTGGATAATCTGCTTTCGAACTTGGTAATACCAAATCAACTGCAAAGTAGCTGTGGGAAACTGCAACACACAATGAGCTTGTCTCTAATTGCGAGCCAGCAAGACAACAGGAATTTTAGCATAAAACTCGAAAACCACTGCAGGATTTCATTGGTTTTCATCTTTTAAACAAGATCTTGGCGTACAACAACAAAAAAGAGACTTTTTTTTTTAATATAAAATCTACGGTAATTTACGGTTAGCATTAAAATCAGCTCGTGAAAACCGAACGAAACACCAAGGAAATGCATTTAAACCAATGTTTGAGGGGTTAAAAGGTCATGTGGAAACAGACTTTACCGCACTTTCAGATAAGGACTGCACTGACCTCAATCTCTTAACACTGCATATTTGGAGAGTGTTCGTGATAGACGTGAATAATGCGTAGTTGCTACTCACGCACAAGGAGGCCCTGGGAGGAATGTAGAGCTTTATGGTTAAGTGCACTTTAGCTGGGCCTTGCCTCCCTTCAAAGTTCCCGTCAAAGCCCCCCTGGCCCAGTCCAACCCAAAGACTTCCCCTCATCTTCAAGGGGGTAGGTGTGAGGGGTTAGAGGGGACAGAGAATGAGTAATGCTAACACATTTCCCAGAGGCAAAGAAGAATGCCGTGACTTATGCGGGGTTAAGTCTATAAGGCCCGGACGGGTCGGCAGAGAGGCGCCTGACAGCCCTCGCGGGTCTGCGGCTGGATGTGGATGTTGGGGCTTAGAGAGGAGGAAGGGGCAGCAGGGAGAGTGGGACGTGAGGGCTTGAGGTTCAAAGGGTCACGGACATTCCCCGCGTGTTTCATTGTGAGCTGCCGAGGCCAGCTGACGCCAAACAGGCAACAGTGGTGCTGTCGGCGTGCGTGTGGTGTTTGCGTAAAAGAGAAAGGACAACAGAGTCGGAAAGGGTTGGTGTGAGAGAAGAAGACAGGGAGGGCCGGGGTGTAAGACTTCAGGAAAAACAAACAGGAAAAGAGTGTGAAAATATAATAGGAAGAAGGTAAGTGTAGGTCATTCTCAAAAAAATAAGGGATTTCTGACTTGCAAAATGCTGAAGTTTTATATTCAGTTCAGGTCAGTTTTCATCTGGAAAAGCTGAAAAAATTGTGGAAATCTCTAAAACGAAAGTTTAAATAAAGGTGTTTGATTCTTCCTCTTCCTTCAATTAAATATAAAAGACAAAAAAAACTAATTAAAAACTAAATAATAGTCAAAACAAATGCCAAAAAATCCCAAACAAAACAAAACAGGTAAAGGGGACAATGTGTTTTTTAGGCACCTGGCAAATTAAAAATATTCTTTTTTTTATAGAAACAAATAAACTAAATAATACAGTCATAACAAATGCAAAACAAAAACAGGTATCTCAGATGAAGGGGACGATGTTTTTTTTTTTTATGTGCACCTGGCAAATTAAAAAGATAGTGTTTTTTTTAAACAAACAAAATGATACCGTCAAAAAAACAAAAACAAACAAACAAACAGGTAACTCAGATGAGGGGGGCAATGTGTTTTTTAGGCACCTAGCAAATTAAAAATATTGTTTTTAAAAACAAACAAACCAAACCAAAATAATAGTCAAAACAAATCCAACAAAAAGTAAAACAAACAAAATCTAAACAAAAACAAAATTAAATAAGCAAATTAAAAATATTGTTTTTAAAAAATAATAATAATAAAATAATGCAGTCAAAACAAATGCAATACAAAAACAGGTATCTCAGATAAAGGACAATGTGTTTTACGGGCACCTGAAAAAATATGTTTGTTTTTTTAACACACAAACAAAATAATACAGTCAAAACAAAAGCAAAAAAAAAATCAAAACAAAGCAAAAACCAAACCAAAATAATATAGTCAAAACAAAAGCAAAAAAAAATCAAAACAAAGCAAAAACCAAACCAAAATAATATAGTCAAAACAAATGCAAAAAAAAAAAAAAAAAATCCAAAAAACAAAAGGCAAGTATATCAGGTAAAGGGGACAATGTGTTTTTCAGGCATGTGGCAAATAAAAAATATTGTTTAAAAACAAACAAAATAATACCGTCAAAACAATAAAAAAACAAAACAAAAGAAAAACTAAATAAAAAAAAAATTAATAATAATAATAATAATAATAATAATAACAATAATAATAATACAGTCAAAACAAATGCAAACAAAACAGGTATCTCGGATGAAGGGGACAATGTGTCTTTCAGGCACCTTTAAAAATATATATTTTTTTAAACACACAAACAAAATAATACAGTTAAAACAAAAGCAAAAAAATAAAATAAAATCTAACCAAAACAAAATTATAGTCAAAACAAATGCAAAAAAAAAAACATTCAAACCAAACCAAAATAATAGTCAAAACAAATGCAAATAAACAAAAAAAAAAACAGAAATTAAATAAACAAATTAAAAATATTGTTTTAAAAAAACAAAAACAAATGCAAAAAACAAAACAAACCAAATCAAAATAATAGTCAAAACAAAAGCAAAAAAACATATCTAATCAAACAAAAACAAAACAAACCAAAATAAGTCAAAACAAATGCAAAAAAAATTCAAAGGAAACTAAAATAATACAGTCAAAACAAATGCAAAAAATAAATAAATCAAACAAAAATAAAACAAAACAGAAATTAAATAAGCAAATTAAAAAATATTGTTTAAAAAAAACTAACAAAATAATAGTCAAAACAAAGGCAAAAAACATATCTAATCAAACCAAAACAAAACAAGTCAAAACAAATGCAAAAAAACATTCAAACCAAACTAAAATAACACAGTCAAAACAAATGCAAAAAAATAAATAAATCAAACAAACCAGAAATAAATAAGCAAATTAAAAATAACAAAATAAGTCAAGACAAATGCAAAAAACAAAAACAAACCGAACCAAATCAAAACAAAACAATACAGTCAAAACAAAAGCAAAAAAACATATCTAATTAAACCAAAACAAAACAAACCAAAATAACAGTCAAATCAAATGAAAAAATAAATAAATAAAACCAAAATAAAACAAACCAGAAATTAAATAAGCAAATTAAAAATATTGTTTACAAAAACAAAACAAAATAATAGTCAAAACAGAAGCAAAAAAAAATAATCAAAAATTAAATCAAACCAAACCAAACCAAAATAAAACAATATAGTCAAAACAAATGCAAAAAACCCAAACCAAAACCAAAAAACAGTTATATCAGATAAAGAAGACAATGTGTTTTTCAGGCACATGGCAAATAAAAACAAACAAACAAACAAAATAATACAGTCAAAAACAATTGCAAAAAACAAAACAAAAAAACAGGTATACCATAAGGTATCATAAGGTATATATATCTTATATAAGAAGGGGACACTATGTATTTTAGGCAGCTGGTAAATATTGTAAAAAAAAAACAGAACAGAACAAAAAATACACAAAATAGCATAAAAATGCAAAAGTGGTATGTTAAACGAAGGGGACACGGTATTTTTGGACATCTGGCAAATTAAAAATACTATTTTAAAAAACAAAATATTAAAGACAAGGTGCTTTTATAAAATACATAATCACGTTTTAATAAGGTAAGGTTACTTAAATATTTTAAATATTTTTTATAAATGAAAAGTCATAGAAGTGTTATGTTTGTCAACATATTTTGAAAATGAGCCAGGAGAGAAAACAATAAAGAATAAAAAATTGTAAAAATGTAACTTTTAAAAAACCAGACTACAACATTTATTACAAGCAACAAACCTAAAGTGCTTAGGGAGAAGATGGGAAACATTTGAATCAGGAGGAGTGAGACAGAGATGGGAGAGAAGGGAGAGAGCACTGGTGTAGGAATAGAAATGAATGACTTCCTAACAGGTGGGCCGGGGGGATGCAACTTACCCTCTAACCCTGACCAGCATTGAGTTTCAGCTGTACCTCCGGAGCCCATGACCCTCCTGTACTCTCGCTCAGAGGAAGCTGATTTGTTTGCTTACCCCTGTTCATTTCAAACACTCATGCCAAGTGAGAGAAACATCTTTTGATCTAATTTTGCTCTATTTTTTAACAAGCCTAACCAAAATCACCCCTTCACCACCTAAAAATATAACTTCCACAAAACCAATTAACCAAGCGTATGTGTAGGTTGCTTTTTGTTTAGTTTTCATGGCTGTTTTTGAGCTTAGAAAAATTAGCTCATTTTTTTCCATCGGTGAAAAGCGATGTTTTGATAGCTCATCCTACGCAGTTCACAGAGGCGCTTCCACCTTCCATTCATGCTATGTTAAAAATAACTTATACAGGTAAAGAGGAAAGCAACAGTAAAATGGAGCATCAAAATAAATCACGAAACCGAGCACGCAGCACCTCTCTATTAAAGCGCAGGGTCATGGAGGGATGACCGGTGTTTTTAATTGCTGTTTTTACTGAGCTTCCACTGCTCTGAAGAGGCCATACTGTAGATATGGTGTTAAAAACATGTACACAAACAAACACTTTACAGCATAAAAGTGCTCACAATGCACAGACCTGTTGTTGTGAGGAGTGTATATTTAGCAACATATAAAGGATTAAATAGCCATTCAAAAGTATTAAGTAGTTAATCTGTTCTTCTATTACGGTGGTTCTGCCTTGAAAAAAATTGGTTACATTTAAATGTGTACAATATTTCAAAAATCAAATAAAATCAAATAAATTTCAAAAGTTTGGGGTCAGCAGATTTTGGATTTTTTTAAAGAATTAATACTTCTGTTCAGCAAGTTAAAACGGTAAAGACATTTATAATGATATAACGAATGTCTATTTCAAATAAACACTTTCCTTATGAACTTTTGATTCATCAAAGAATCCCGAAAATAAAAATAATAGTTTCCACAAACATATTAAGCAACTGTTTCTATTGTGCTTTCAAATGTCTGGAAAGCTTATAATAATGGTTACATTTAAATGTGTACAATATTTCTGCACCACTGGTGAAATTAAATTAAATTAAATTAAATTAAATTAAATTAAATTAAATTAAATTAAATTAAATTAAATTAAATTAAATTAAATTAAATTTAAAAAAAATTTAAATAAAGATTCACTGCATTTCAAAAGTTAAGTTTCAGTTTATTTTAGTGGTGGGCCGTTATCGGCGTTAACGTGCTGCGTTAACGTGAAACTCTTATCGTGCGATAAAAAAAATATCGCCGTTAATCTATTCTCAAATTTGGGTTGGGAGCTGGGTCTAAACTACGCAAGCTATGATGACTTTCACCTTGATAGTTTAACGTGGATGTATACCGAAGACTATAGAATATGGTCGCGCGTTTAAGTCTCCTCCGCCAAAACACAGACGGGATCGCGTCGTCCTCCATTCATAAAAACCGAATCTACTATAGCGAAATGCCACGTAAATTCGTCGTTTTTTGGATTCATAAATCAAATGTTGGTCAGTCACTTAATTCAAATCGCGACATGGACTAGTGTATGTGAAAACTGAAATGCAAAAAGACCGTTTTAATAGGAATCCGATATGTTCCGTTTGCCTAGCTGTATGTATGCATTGCGGAGACGAGCTTTTACTACACGCATACTGAAACACACGTGACGCTCCCGGGAATTTTTGGCATTTTCATCTCACATGAACAGATAAACTCAATCGCCCAAACTGCTGTGACTGTGAGTGTCACTTTTACCGTTTCATTTGAGAAAACTTGCATCATATCATACTGTATGACATAGAAACTTCACGGCAACCTGTCAAAATAAAAGTACGGTGTAACATGTAATGGGTTGGGTAGGTGTTGAAATAAAAAAAAAAACAATCTAATAGGTAGAAAAAATAATTTCATTGTTAGTTAGTTAGTAAACACAAGTACATCTAATTGAACAATTTATTTTCATCAAATTATCATAGAACAGCTTTATGAGCTTTATGATCCATTCTCAAAGACTTTAAGTCATTATTTGGGTAGCACACATATTCTGAATGCCTTCAGCAGAATTCAAATTTGCCATTTTAATCTAGATTAATCTAGATTAATTCCAAGATTTAATCTAGATTAATCTAGATTAAAAAAATTAATCTATGCCCACCCCTAGTTTATTTTGATTAATCAAAGAAACAATAAAACAAAATAAAATAAAATAAAATAAAAATTAATCAAAGAAACAAAAAATAAGTCAAATTTAAAAAAGAATAAAAAAAGTTTGGTTTCAGTAGAATTTGTTTTATTTTTTAAGGAATAAATACTTCTATTCAGCAAGTAAAGATGGTAAAGAAATTTATAATGATACAACAAATGTCTATTTCAAATAAATACTGTTCTTTTGAACTTTTGATTCATCAAAGAAACAAATAAAATAGAATAAAACCAAAATTCACTGCATTTCAATAGTTTGGTTTTAGTAGATTGTGATTCATCAAAGAAATAAAATAAAACAAATAAAATAAAATTCACATTTCAAAAGTTTGGTTTCAGTATATTTTAGACTTTTTGAAGAAATAAATACTTCTATTCAGCAAGTGAAGACAGTAAAGACATTTATAACGATACAACAAATGTCTATTTTAAATAAATACTGCTCTTTTGAACTTTGATTAATCAAAGAAACAAATAAAATAACATTTACTGCATTTAAAAATTTGAAGCCTTTATTGCAAATTAAATAAGTAAATAAGTTAAATACAAATAAAGTAAAGATGTTTTTAATTTATTCAGTAAAAAAAAAAAAAAAGATTCCCTGCATTTCAAAAGCTAAGTTTCAGTATATTTTGATTAATCAAAGAAACAATAAAACAAAATAAAACAAAAATTCACTGCATTTCAAAAGTTTGGTTTCAGTAGAATTTGGATTTTCTTTTAAGGAATAAATACTTCTATTCAGCAAGTGAAGATGGTAAACATATTTATAATGATACAACAAATGTCTGTTTTAAATAAGTACTGTTCTTTTGAACTTATGATTCATCAAAAAAAAAAAAAAAATAGAATAAAACCAAAATTCACTGCATTTCAAAAGTTTGGTTTTAGTAGATTGTGATTCATCAAAGAAATAAAATAAAATAAAATAAAAATTCACATTTCAAAAGTTTGGTTTAAGCAGATTTTAGATTTTTTGAAGAAATAAATACTTCTATTCACTAAGATTCACTACATTTCAAAAGTTAAGTTTCAGTATATTTTGATTAATCAAAGAAACAATAAAATTAAATTAATCAAATAAACAAAAAATAAAATAAAATAAAGATTAAAAAAAATAACAATTAAAAAAAATTTAATTTAAAAAATACAATTTTACTGTTCTGTCATAGAATAATATCTGAATGGAAGGGGTTGTGCAGATGGACAGTACAGTGAGTGAATTGCAAGAGAGCAGCTCACCGTTTGCCTTTGAGGTGTCCCTGTTACCTGCAATAGTACAGGCCCACTATTTTTAGTATCAATGTCGACGGACTGTCAGCGTATTTTAAGCTATGCCCCTCCGGGCCACCATATACCCTTGAGAGAGAGCTCATGGAGAGAAACAGAGAAAGAGAAAGAAATGTCAGATGGAGGGAAAAAAAACAGACTCGAAGCCAGATTCTGATAAGGTCCTTTCAACTCTACACTTAATGTGACGGTGCTCCATTGTGACAGGTACTTAAGATGAGGTCTGGACTGTTTAGGAACCATCTGCTTAAATGGAGGAAGTGAGATCAGCCATTAAGTTAAAGTGCCAGTGTGACTCAATGGACGGAACGGCTCTATTCTAATAGAGGGGTCAATAGCCTTTGGTGGAACTCGAAAAGCCACAGATAAAACATGAATGGAAAAACAAGATGAAAGGGACGGATGAAAAGCAACGTTTAAAGGAGCTCACTTCCAGAACAAAAATGTACGGATAATGTACTCACCCCCTTGTCATCCAAGATGTTCATGTCTTTTTTCTTCAGTTGTAAAGAAATTATGTTTTAGGAGAAAAACATTTCAGGATTTCTCTCCATATAATGGACTTCTATTTGAGTTTGAACTTCCAAAATGCAGTTTAAATGCAGCTTCAAAGGGCTCTAAACAATCCCAGCCGAGGAAGAAGGGTCTTACCTAGCGAAACAATCAGTTATTTTCTAAAAAAAAAAAAAAAAAAAAAAGACAATTTATATACTTTTTAACCTCAAATGCTCGTCTTAAGACTGAAGACAGAAAGACATGACAAAAAAAGAATATAAATTGTCTTTTTTTTTCTAAATAACAATTCGTTTTGCTAGATAAGACCCTTCTTCCTCAAATGGGATCATTTGGAGCCCTTCGAAGCTGCATTTAAACTGCATTTTGGAAGTTCAAACTCGGGAGCAGCATAGAAGTCCATTATATAGAGAGAAATCCTAAAATGTTTTTCTCGGAAAACAATTTCTTTACGACTGAAGACAGAAAGACATGAAAAAAAAGTATATAAATTGTAATTTTTTTTTTTTTAAATAACCAATCGTTTCGTTAGATAAGACCTTTCTTCCTCAAATGGGATCCTTTAGAGCCCTTCAAAGCTGCATTTAAACTGCATTTTGGAAGTTCAAACTCGGGGGCACCATAGAAGTCCATTATATAGAGAGAAATTCTGAAATGTTTTCTTCAGAAAACAGTTTCTTTACGACTGAAGACAGAAAGACATGAAAAATAAATACATAAATTGTAATTTTTCTTAGAAATGAACCAATCGTTTCACTAGATAAGACCCTTCTTCCTCAAATGGGATTGTTTAGAGCCCTTCGAAGCAGCATTTAAACTGCATTTTGGAAGTTCAAACTCGGGGGCACCATAGAAGTCCATTATATGGAGAGAAATCCTCGGAAAAATTTCTTCACGACTGAAGACAGAAAGACATGAACATCTTGGATGACAAGGCAGTGAGTACATTATCTGTAAATTTTTGTGCTGGAAGTGAACTACTCCTTTAATGGAGGAAAAAGAAAGGAAGAGGGGTAGACGGACACAATAGGTGAGAAACGAGATGAAATATTAAGGCGGACACTGAGTTCTGGGTGCGGCCGACACTAAATAAGTGATGAACCTGCCCGGGTTCCTGTGTCTTTGATGTGCGAGCGCCTGCTTGTCTGCTGGAGTCCCCGTCTGAGGTCCCTGGGTCAGCGCAGGGGATTATGGGCCGGATGAGACTTTCGCATTGACCTTTTCTATTATCTGCCTCAGTTTGCGCTCTCAGGAGAATCCAGAAAAGGTGCAATAGCACCAGAGCTGATGCCGCCCACATAACAAAAGAAAATTTGCAATAACACGACTGCGCTTGCATAACCATAACACATATTTCCACACTGTACCACCTACATTACAGCAATGACAAGGTGTGATGTATGCTTCACCGTATAGGTAGAGTAAACAGCTCGGAAAAGCACAAACAATGCACTGTGATTCAAATCAATGAGCGCTTCCTGCTGACGGCTCTTGTTTTTTTGCTTGAGGATGGCAAGTCACTCTCTCTCCGTGTAAGGCTATCTTTCTCAAAGCTCTCCCGGTGGAAAGTGAACCTTCCCCTGGGCCATTCTATCTTTAGCAATTTACTTCCGTCATGTCACGTCTTGTCACCGGAGCCGGTGGCAGGCCTTCGAGCTGGTATCCACACCTCGCGGCCACCCAATCTCCTGCTCTTTACAATACAGGAAGAGGCTCTTTGCCTGCTTCCTGTCTGTCACCCCTACAAGCAACCTTCAGAAACATAACACCAGGTGGTGCGCACACATTTAAAGACCCTCCAACAAACGTGCACACACTGAGTTGCATGTATAATTTAATCAACTATATATAAACAATAAAAACAATTTAGCAATTTAAAACACAAATGAAGATACTTTTGATAAAATCCGAGAGCTTTCTGACCCTGCATAGACAGCAACGCAAATACTACGTTCAAGGCCCAGAAAGGTAGTAGGGACATTGTTAAAATAGTTAAATGTGACATCAGTGGTTCAACCTTAATTTTATGAAGCTACGAGAATACTTTTGGTGCACAAAGAAAACAAAAATAATAGCTTCATAAAATAACGGTTGCACCACTGATGGAGTATTTTAACAATGTCCTTACTACCTTTCTGAGACTTGAATGAGTCAGTTGCATTGCCGTCTATGCAGGGAAATCTCTTAGATTTCATCAAAAATATCTTAATTTGTGTTTTGAAGATGAACAAAGGTCTTAGAGGTTTGTAATAACATACGGGTGAGCAATTAATGATCGAATTTTAATTTTTGGGTCAACTATCCTTTTAAACACTAATTTGAAAGCACTTTTGCAAATGCATTTAAAAAACCTTTTCTCACACTTTATTTATAGGAACCACACTATATTATGTCTTCAACTACTATGTACTAACATTTAAATTAACCTTTTGATACAATACACATACTACATACATGTTTTTGCATTGTACTTTTATTTATTTTTTTATATACCTGCATGTAATTAAATAAATTTAATTAAAGAAATTAAATTGTAGAAGGACTTTTATAGAGAATTTCACACTTCCTAAACTGCTGAACTGTGTTGAACAGAAGCATATTGTTGAACAATTTTAAATACTGATTTGCGGGATGTCAAAATTAAAATCCTTTATAATCAAATATATAGAATATTAAAATAATTACAGTCAAACCAAAAATTATTCAGACACCAGACATAATAAAAAAGTGTTACTAGTGGGTGCAGGACACTATAGTTCTATTATGTAAGGGAGCAAAATAAACTAAACTGTGACATATTATGCCCAAAAATTCTTCATACAGTGGACTACAAGTAAAATTGATAAAAATTTGGGACCAACAATTACTTAGACACTTTGACCTGACCATGTTTTGCTTTTTAAACCACTTTTACACCACAGACTGAACAAAATTAAGCATTGCTTGGTAATTGGTCAAGTATTTATAATAAATATGATAATATGATGCATTTGGATTTTTTTTCCATCTATTATTGATAGTAGAAAGTTTGCAAGGGAGTGCGATACAAAAAAAGTGACGCAACTAACCACTGCTAACCACCAGACCTAAGAGTTCTTTGACAGAAACTATTTGTCCGTGACTTGAGTGTTTTTGAGACATTTGGGTCTTGGCCTGTTCGCTGCAATTCAGATTCCTTTGAACTTGCTCAGGTTGCCTATGCATGGCAGACCTAATGGTCCTAATGCATCAGGGAGTCAACAAGGACCAAGATGCTAAGGAGTTCCTCTAAATGAAGACCACGTCACTGCACACACACACATATTCGAGCTGAAAGCAATCTAGAGAGAGCCAGTCAAGAGGAAGTGATGGCAGGAAGCGTCACACAAAAAGGCGCCACGGGTCATACTTCTCTCTGCCGTCCACTTCCTCCTGTCTCTGCTCCCACGCACGCAAGGCAGGGAAGCAGAATGAGGAAACTCTGCCCTAAGGGACTGTGGGATGCTCAGGGCCAGATAATGACAGGGTTTCCCTGTAAATGGGCCCTGACAGGTCGGATTCTGGAGGGCATCCTGGATTGAACTGAAGTATGAATGGAGTGAGTGAATGTGAATGTGTGCATTATGGCTAATTTTTACTAGTCAACTTGTCATCCCGAAGAGCAGCTGACTAGTCAGTGGGTTAATGTTTACTTTATGTGAATGACTCAAAATGTGCCATGCAACTTCAGCAGCCTTTTTTGTTTCCGGAAAGAGGCGTTCATTAAATGTAGCTTTAAGATTCACAAACAAATGACTCCTATGAGCTGGTTCTTTTAATGACTAGTTTAAAAAGACCGGTTTAAAATAGTCCCTGTGTAATTTACAGCATTAGCAGAGAGCAAATGTCTTGCATTTCTCGTCATAACAACTGAAATACACCTAAATTTAAATCAGAACTGAATTCAAAACTTGTGAATCAGAATCAAATCCAGATGGGATTTGCAAAAACATGAATGTGGTAGCTGCATATGATCAACACATATCTAGTGATTCTAGTCAATGAGTGTGCAGGGGTCCAAGCCGGACAATTGTTTTCTCTGTGCGGTACAGTGTGTACAGACAAAAGGGACAAATGGAAGAGAGAGAGAGAGAGATAGCGAGTGAGAGAGCTAAAGTCACAGTGTGGAGGAGTCTATTATTAGTCTATGGCTCCAGCGGCAAAGTGAGGTCACATCAGAGCCCAGCTTTAGGCACGTGTGTGTGCTCTGTGTGTTTTTGCTTTCACGCTCGAGCTGCTCTACACAGCCAGAATCAAAAAAAAAAGAGGGAGATTGAGAGGGGGAGAGAAAGGGCCAGAGAAAGAGACTTCCTGTAAACACGCGAGGCACTCACAGTCTGTTGTGCGCCGTCTCGCAGCATTTCCTCAATCCGCTTGTAAAGCAGAAAGCGCAGCATTTTGCACGGAAGCGTGAGGACATTCCCATAGTTCGGATCAAAACAGGGCACGCAATAAACAAGAAAGGTTTGGAAAGCTGCCGGCCACACAAACAGTCCAAATTTTGAGTTTCTTTGAAAACCTGCCACATTAATAGTCATCATGTGCCTTATTCGCTGTAATTATACAGTGGGGATCAAAAACTCTAAGGCCACAAGCAAAAATGCTTCTATTCATTCATTCATTCATTCATTCATGTAATATATTATTACTATTATTTTATAACTTATTATGTTATTATATAATATATATATTTAAATTAAATTAGAAATGACAATATATTTAATATAAATATAACTACTTTTTTAATTGAAGTGAAATTGAAGTGAAAACAGTGAGAGATTAAAATGTTTAAAAAAATTTAAAATTATATTAAATATAAAAATATTGTAGTTTCAAAAAATTATAGTTTCAAATTATTATATATTGTATAATATATAATGAAATTAAATTAGCAATTACATTATATTTAATATAAATATAATCTTTTTATCACAATTTATAGCATCAGAATAGCAATGCATTTCCACCGGTCTTAGTACACGATATAACTACAGAAGAGTCAAGTTTTAAATAGGACAAATATGGAAACTCGGTCATTTTTGAACACGATGCTATTGGTCTAATAGGATTCAATGATCTATGCTAAGCTATGCTAAAAGTGATATCGCCAGAACAGGAGAACGGATTTCAAAACGGTAAAACTCAACTTATTAACTCGGGGGGAGTTGGAGAATAAGACTATTTCCAAAAAAAGTGGTGTTCCTTTAAATATAAATTGTCAGTTTTAAATGTGTTTTTTTTTTGACAAATTATAGATTTAAATTAATATGTTATTGTTATTTGATAAGTATTTAAATTAAATTAGAAATTACACAATATTTAATATAAATGTATTTTTTAATCACAAATTATAATATCAGAATAGCAACTTGAGTGAAAAATTGGTAGAAAATAAACATTTATTTAATAATTATATTAAATACAAATAAATTTTTTTGACAAATTATAGTTTAAAATTATTATATATTATTATATGCTATATATTTAAATTAAATTAGAAATGACTTTATATTTAATATAAATATATTTATTTTTAATCATGAATTATAGTATCAAAATTAGCTATTTGAGTGAAAACTTGGTGAAAACTTGGTGAATATATATATAATTTTTTGACAAATTATTTATTATTCTGTAATATATACTGACATTAATTTAACAATAACATTACATTTAATATAAATATATTTATTTTGTAATCACAAATTATTGCAATCAGAATAGCAATTTAAGGGAAAACTTAGCGAAAAATGAACATGAATTTAATAATTATATTAAATATATTGATTTTTTAAAATAAATTGTAGTTTCAAACTATTATATGGTATTATATAATATATTAAAATTATATTAGAATTTCCATTATATTTAATGTAAATATATTTATTTTTAATCACAAATTAATAGCAATTTGAGTGAAAAAAATCAACATGAATTTATCAATTTAACAAATGAATTAATAATTATATTGAATGTATAGCATATTTACATTTTCATTACAAATTATAGTATCAGAGCAGCAGTGAAAACATCAATTAATATCGACATTAATTTAATAGTTATATTTAATATAAATATATGTAATTTCTTACTGCAAATGATAGTATCAGAACAGCAATTTAAGTGAAAATGTAGTGAAAAATGAACATGAATTTAAAAATTATATTTAATTACATTTATTTTTCATTACAAATTATATATCAGAATAGCAATTTGAGTGAAAACCATAAACATGAATTTAATATTTTCTTAAGATTTTGTCCCCCTTTTTGTTTCATGACAGCATGCTAGATTATTAATGTGGTCTCAGATTTTAAACCCCCCTGTCTTAAAAAGAAAACCATATTTGCCAAACAACAAAAGCGTATGAAGTAGACAAAACCACAATAATGTTAAAAATACTGATGAGATGAGGAGTGATTATTTAAAAAGAAGACATGACAAAAGAGTGGCAGTGACTGCAGTGACAACACACACCGTTCAGTGAGGGCTCAACATTAGCTAGCCTATATCTCCCTCTAATGGTTGAGCTATATTAACCAGTTCCTGTAAGAATTCAGATCTTACCGCTGTGGAGAAAAAAACACGTCCCACTTCAACCACCTGAGGGTCACCAGACTGAGTATCAGCAACAATTGGATTAATCTAAGGAAATGAGAGCATTGACGTCAACAAGCGATTATTACAAACATGAATGTAGTGTGAACGTCACAGAGCTAACACACTAACTGAAATGTCGGATTGATCACAGTGTTGACGCTGTACCAACCCCCGTGGGGAAAATCAGTACTGTTTGTGAAACACATGAGTACTGTAGTAGCGGTGCAGTTGTGGCCACTGACCTCTACGGTGCCATTCTGAGCATTGTGCCGGTGAGATGATCGAGGGTGAATGTCCATCAGGTGTGGAGGAGGATCTGGAGTGACTCGTTTGCTATGTCTGTTCAACAGATCTCTGTAATTCAGCGAATCGAAGTTGGTCTTCCACATGAGAACCTGAAACCCAGACGATCACAAGCATGAGTGACATCAACCTGATAGTAATTGGATAGTAAAACAAGCATTACATCACAATTACCTGAGAATCAGCACCTCCTGAAGCAAACAGATCTCCGTCTCGAGAAAACGCAACAGCCAATACTGGACCCTGAGAGCAGGGGAAGAAAAGGCTTTATGGCTTTTCCTATAAAGATGGGCTGTTTAATGCAGGACTATAGGACTAGATACTTTTACAACTGAAGGAATAGTTCACCCAAAATTAAAGCATACACTCCCTCACGTCATTCTAAACCTGTTTGGCCATTTATTTTTTCAATAACACTTGACAATAAAGTCCAATTAGTTAACATTGGTTACTGCATCAGCTAACAAAAACTAACATAATCACATTTGTTACAGTAATTATTAATCTTTGTTAATGTTAGTTACTAAAAATAAAAATGTTCACTGTTAGTTCATGATTTTAATTTTAACTTTAAAGTATTAGTGAATGTTGAAAATATTACTGACTAAGATTAATAAATGCTTATTTAAAGTATTTTTCATTTTTAGTTCATGTAAACAAACAAAGTGCCTTATTGTGAAGTGTTTTTTTTAAATAACGCAAATTTCACAAGAGTGTATCAAAATAGCAATTTGAGTGAAAACTTGGTGAAAAATGAATATGAATTTAATAATTATATTAAACTGAATATTATTAATATTGCTTATTTAAATTATTTTTCATTTTTAGTTAATGCTAACTAATAAAGTTAACTTATGTAAACAAATGGTACCTTATTATAAAGTGTTTTTTTAAATAAAAATAAAGTTTGTTCATTTTTTTTTTTTTTTTATTTAGATATTTTTTTATTATTATTAATATTATTTTTATGTGGCTCTAGCCATACAATGACAGTGTATAATCATGACTGTAAAGCTCCGAAACTGGAAAAAATAATAATAATAAATAAGTTAAATAATGTAATATTCATCTTTATTAAAGAAATATGGACGAGTAACATAAAAAATTAAGTGTAAGTGACCAAATATTACTTTCCAAATAAATTTTTTTAAACATAATATTATTTTACAATTTTATTAATTTTGATTATTTAAATATATATAAGTATTAAAATATTTCATATATATATATATATATATATATATATAAGAAAATTATAAATTCTAAATATAAAGTGTAATTATTACAATTCTTACACACACACACACACACACACATACATATATATATATATATATATATATATATATATATATATATATATATATATATATATATATAGCGTATGGCTACAACTATGTACATATAAAACAAAATCTACTTTTGCGTCCCACTGAAAAAAATATCAGAATATGGGCTTAAAATAAGATGCTGGTGAGTAAACTAGGACAGAATCACAATTTGTGAATGAATTCAATTTCTACTCTATTGGCAGGAGGGTGACACCTTGTGGCCGTGAAGGGTGTAAATGAGCCTCCCCTCCAGGAGGTCCAAGATCTTCATTGTACTGTCACTGGAACCACTGATCAGATAGTTTCCGGATGGATGGAAGGAAAAGCAGTTGACCCCGGCACTATGAACTGCAAGACAAAGTTAAATACTTAAAAACAAGGCTACTAAAAATAAATGAACTTGTATGAAGTGAAACAAACACTTTTCTACTACCTCTGTAATGTTGTAATAACTTGTTTGTACGAATATCCCAGATTTTTAATGTGTTATCTGCTCCTGATGATGCAATGCACGTGCCACTGGAATTGAAGTCCACAAAAGTTGCTGACCTAAACAGTAAATATGAAATATCAGTAAACTTGAACCTAAAAAGCAAAGATTAAGAAAAATAATAATAATAAAACGCTCAATTCTTACCCTCCATAGTCTGTAAAAATGTTGATGCACTGTCGTGAGGATGTATCCCAGAGGCGAACCGTCCTGTCATCACCACAGGAAGCAACAAGACGACCATCTGGTGAAAACCTGACAGGCACAGACCAAGCGAGAGTGAGAGAAATCCCACTTTATGTGGCAAAACAGGAAAGGTTACACGAATAGTCTCATACCTCGCACAGCGCACCCAGTTGGTGTGCCGGTTGAGAGAGTAGAGGAACTTCTTCCGTTCGACACCCCACACTTTCACAGTCTTGTCATCTGAGGCAGTGACCAGCCTTTGGCCATCGCTGGAGAACTGAACGCTTCGAACACTCGCTGTGTGAGCTTTGAACACAGTTGATTCGCCCTTTCTGTAACACACATGTAGAATAAGATACACTTCCAGTCAAAAGTTTTTGAACAGTAAGATTTTTAATGCTTTTTAAAGAAACGTCTAGGTTACGAAGGTAACCCTCGTTCCCTGAAGGAGGGAACGGAGACGTTACATTGGGAATCGCCTGAGAGACCAATCATCTCTGAGCCTTATTCAAAGGGCCAATGAACATTGGCGAGTGGTATTTGCATGCCGAACCACTCCCCCGTACATACGGGTATAAAGAGGGCGGCATTACAACCACTCAATCAGGTTTTCGCTGAGGAGCCGGATCGAGCCCGGCGTCAGCGCGACGCCAGGGGCGTGGCAGGGGAATGTAATGGTGGAGCACATGAGATCTTTACATGTGGAATGAAAGTTAATTCAATATATCCATAAGTCTTTAGGGATATACAAAGAAAACAGCGGCCTTCTGGCTGACCACTGGAAAAATACTGAGAAATATTGCCACAACCTGCGGGGCGAAGGAGACCCTGGCAGGAGCTCAGTCAGAACTACTCCGCATTTAGCCCTGACTGCGGGGCATGGAGGACCCAGGGTTCACCAAGGGGCTACATCCTGGGGAATAGCGCACGGATCCTCGTGGGAATGGCGCAGCAAACCGACACCAGCCGACCTCCCGCTCACCTGAAGTCCTTATGTTAGGACACGGGAGGAGACGGCCTCTGCGCGAAGGTTTATAAAACCTGGCGAAGGTATTTGGTGTCGCCCAGCCCGCAGCTCTAGAGATATCTGCTAGTGAGGCGCCATGAGCCAACGCATATGGAGAGGCAACACTCCGTTTGTGGAGTGGGCATGAACACCTAAGGGGCATGGCAGTCCCTGATATATGACAGGGAGATGGCATCTACCACCCAATAAGCCAACCTCTGTTTGGAGATAGCATTTCCTTTCTGCTGATCTCCGAAGCAAATAAGAGCTGCTCGGTGCGTGTGAAGTGCCGAGTGTGGTCTACATACATGCGTAAAGCACGGACTGGACACAATCATCGCAGAAGCTGGGTCTGCCTCCTCCAGGGACAGAGTTCGCAGGTTCACCACCTGATCGCGGAAAGGCGTGGTGGGAACCTTGGGCACGTAGCCGGGCCGGGGTCTCAGGATTTACGTGAGAATCACCGGGCCCGAATTCTAGGCACGCTTTGCTGACAGAGAAAGCTTGTAGGTCCCCTACCCTCTGGAAGCCAGGGCCCTCAGGAGCGTTGTGTTAATTGACAGAAATCTCTGGCTCGACTGAGGCGAGTGGCTCGAATGAGGCGTCCCGCAGGCCTTGGAGGGCGGCGGAGAGGTCCCATTTTTAGAGGGTATGAGGTGCGATCTGGGAGGATTCATCCTCCTGGCACCTCTGAGGAGCCTCACGACCAGTGGGTGCTTACCTAGGGATGTTCCCTCTACTGCATCGTGATATACTGCGATAGTGGCAATACACACTTTGAGAGTCGAAGGGGACAGCCTGCGCTCCAACTTCCCTTGCAGGAAAGAAAACACTACTGCAATCGTCATCTCTGTGGGTCCTCTGTTGCGAGAGGAACAGTAGTCAGCAAACAGACCCCATCTCAGTGCGTAAGCCGCCTGGTAGGGGGAGCTCGTCGGACTGAGTGATAATTTCTATCACGGCCTCTGGAAGGCCGGAAGGGTCCGCGGGTGCCACCCGTGCCCATGCAGGGAGGGGCTGCCGCGAGGGATGGTTACTAAGACCTAAGTCCGGGTGGGCTATTTTCGTGCGCAACCAACAAGACTTACTCCTCGTCCTCCCTGAACTTGCACCGTTTGTGCAAGGAGGCTCGCTGGGGAAAAACGGTGTACTTGGGCCCCGGAGGTCAGCTGCGTGCCAGTGCCACTTTTGAGAAGAGGCAACTGGCAATGGGAGGAATCGGGAAGGGCGAGCGGATGTGGCTGGGCCTTGCCGATAAAGCTCCGAGCTAGCTGCAACGTCACGGGGAGGAGTCGCCATTCTGCAGGGTGGGTGGACTGCCGTGGAGCTAGCTGCACGGTTGAGTTTCCCTGCTTCATGCGAATGGCAAGTAGCAAAATCTGCTACATTGGACTCCGTGGGAGCCGATGGTGGACAGGCTATAGTGCTCGTAGTACACAGCATCTCAACCAGAAATCTGAAACAGAAATTTTTTGTAACAATAAAAATGCCTTTATCATCACTTTTGATTAAAAAGTATTCATTTTTATAATTTCTTTTCCAAAAAAAAATTAACTGACTCCTTTTAAATGTTACAAAAGCTTTTTACTTCTAATAAATGCTGATATTTCGATCTTTCGATTCATTAAAGAATCCTGGAAAAATTTACTTAACTGTTTTAAATACTGATAATAATAACAAATGTTTTTTGAAGGATCACAGGAATAAATTACATTTTAAAATAGATTCAATTAGAAGACAGTTTTTTAAAATAGTAAAAATATTTCAACATTTTACTGTTTTTGCTGTACTTTGGATCAAAAATATGCAGGCTTTGTGAGCATAAGAGATTTCTTTAAAAAACATTAAAAAATCTTACTGTTCAAAGACTTTTGAATGGCAGTGTACGTAACACACTGAAACTCAAAAGGAGGCTTCTGCTTTTACTCACATGCTTGGAGTCCACAGTCGAACTGTCTGGTCTCTGGATGAAGATGCCACCAAGGAACCGCTTGGAGAAAAATGGACACCTGTAATGATATCTGTGTGGCCCACAAACCTGAACGCCCTAGCTTTAGGAGTGAGGTTCCAGATCATAAGGTTCTTGTCACAGGATCCAGTAGCTGCAAGAGAAGTTGCAAGTGGTTAAACTGGGATCTTCTCAGACTGAAAAAAAGAAGATAAATATGACATACCAAGCTGTTTATTATTGGGGCTGAAGTCGACACAGGAAACAACATCTTTGTGACCTTTAAAATGCCTCTCAAGGGTGGGATCCTCCTGAAAAAATACATCATAGAAGAAGGTGTAAATATTTTAAATCCAAAAGTCTGACAGAATTATTTGTTTTGTTTTAGAGGCCTACCATGCTTTTTTTTCAGTGCAAATTAAGTTTAGCATAATAATGTGAGTGAACATTATTTAAAACATTTTAACAAAATAAATAAACTGTTATTAGGTTAACTGATTTATAATTTGGTATTTGGTACTCCAGAAGATCTTAACAGATCTCTCTCTCTCTCTCTCTCTCTCTCTCTCTCTCTCTCTATATATATATATATATATATATATATATACACTGCCATTCAAAAGTTTGGGATCAGTAAGATTTTTAATGTTTTTTAAAGAATTCTCTTTTCTTACTTGATCAAAAATACAGAAAAAAATGTAATATTGTGAAATATTATTACAGTTTAAAATAAAGGATTTCTATTTTTTAAATATAATTTATTCCTGTGATGCAAAACTGAATATTCATTAGCCATTACTCCAGTCTTCAGTGTCACACGATCCTTCAGAAATCATTCTAATATGCTAGTTTATTACTTTTATTATCAAGTTTAGAAACAGTTGTGCTGTTCCTAATATTTTTTGGGAACCCGTGATTGTTTTTTCAGGATTCTTTGATGAATAAAATGGTAAAAAGAACAGCATTTATTCAAAATATAAATCTTTTCTAACTGTCTTTGTTATCACGTTTTATCAATTTAACACATCCTTGCTAAACAAAATTATTAATTTCTTTAAAAAAAATAAAATAAATAAAAACGTACTGACCACAAACGTTTAAATGGTAGTTTATATTGTTACAAAAGATTTATATTTGAAATAAATGCTGTCCTTTTTAACTTTTTATTTATTAAAGAATCCTAAAAAAAAAAAAGTATCACAGGTTCTAAAAAAATATTGAGCAGCAAAGCTGTTTTCAACATTGGTAATAAATCAGCATATTAGAATGATTTCTGAAAGATTGTGTGACACTGAAGACTGGCGTAATGATGCTGAAAATTCAGCTTTGCATCATAGGAATAAATTACATTTTAAAATATATTCACAAAGAAAACAGTTACTTCACATTGAAAGATTAGGATTTTAATGCATTTTAAAGAAGTCTCTTCTGCTCACAAAGCCTGCATTTTTTTTATCCAAAGTACAGCAAAAACAAAAAAAATGTAGAAATATTTTTGCTATTTAATATAACTGTTTTCTATTTGAATATGTTTTAAAAATGCAATTTATTCCTGTGATTTCACAGCTGTATTTTTAGCATCATTACTCCAGTCACATGATCCTTCAGAAATCATTCTAATATTCTGATTTGGTGCTAAAAAAAAAAAAAAAATTATATATATATATATATATATATATATATATATATAATGTTGAAAACAGCAGAGTACAATTTTTGTCAGGCTTCTTTGATGAATAGAAAGTTCAGAAGAACATAATTTATCTAAAATAGAATTCTTTGTAACATTATAAATGTCTTTATCATCACTTCAAAAGAATCTATGCTGAATAAAACGGAAAATATCAATTTCTATCATTTCTTCCCCCCCAAAAAATTTTACTGAATCCAAGCTTTTGAATGGTATAGTGTATAATGTTACAAAAGATTTTTATTTCAGATAAATGCTGTTCTTCTGAACTTTTAATTCATCAAAGAATCCTGAAAAAACGTACTCAACTGTTTTAAGTACTGATAATAATAATAATAATAAATGTTTCTTAACAGCAAACCAGCATATTATGTAATGTAATGATGCTGAAAATTTAGCTTTGATCACAGAAATAAAAAAATAAAATAAATAGAAAACAGTTATTTTAAATAGAAAAAATAAAAATAAAAATGTACTGTTTTTGCTGTACTTTGGATCAAATAAATGCAGGCTTGGTGAGCAGAAAGACTTCTTTAAAAACATTAAAAATCTTACTGTTCAAAAACTTTTGACTGGTAGTGAAAAAAGCATTCATACAAAAGTTTATTATGAATCGAATTTGGATGTCCAACAAACGATGGTAATACCATGGTACATGTTCAAAACACCATGATGGTAATAAGTTACCATATTTAAAAATTTATTAATTCCATAGTACTTTTTTATATTAGTGGTTAACACGAAACTTTCCAGCACAGTTGCACAGAGCTAAGTAAACCAACAACTATCTAAAATGTCCATATTCGCATTATAAAATGTTTCTAATAAGTCCTCTTACCATTACAGACGCCATTATTCCGGTAAAAATCAAAAAAGTGTCTGAATTTGGCACAGTTTGGTCTTGGTTTTACAAGTAAACAAGTGAAACTCCTTCATGTTGAGCCACTTCCCTTCTGTCAAACAAGCCGCGTTTAACCCAGACCAAACAAATCACGCTCGGAATCATCGAGTCAGCATGGCTAGTTGAACAGGATGCCGAAAAATGACTCAAAACTCCATTTAAGTCTAATTATTTACATGTATTCACCCTTTTTTAGAATAACAAAATACTAATTTGGACATGTAAACGTCTACACCAACCGCTAATGTAACCCATCCTCTTAATGCAACAGAAGGCGTGTTGGGATTAAATCTAAAATTTGCAAGCTTGTCTTGCGAAGATTATAATGTCTGTAGAGTCAGTGAGTTGCATATCCCAGCCAAATATTATAAATAAACGGCTTAATAGAAATAATTTGTAAAAACATATCGATCTACAAAAGCTTGTAATAAACAAATACGACCAACGGTTCTCTGTCAATGCAGAGCTGTAGCCATAGGATAAAACAGCATTGGAAATAACGCCGTTGCTTAGCAACAACCCAAACGGTAAACTCGTAGAACTCAACACAGAGATAGTAAGAGCGCAGTCACTGATTGGATCGTCAAATCAACGAACCAATCAGTGAAGGCGTTGCTCAAAGAGGCGACGCTTTGAGTTTTGATTTTGGAAGCTAACGTTAGCCGCCGAAGCTCAGCTGCTGGAAGATGTCGGTGAAGCGGGGGATTGGCGACTCTAAGGTCAGTGGTTGTGTTTTTATGCAAAGCGTAATTTGTGAAATATATTATGGTTTGTTATATTTTGAAAGCGAGCTCAGGAATGTTTGACATGGAGAGCTGCGGTTTAAAGGGAATGTGACACCGGTGTTGTTGCTTCATCCGTTGCCATCACATACATAACGTTACCTGTATGTCTGATTGTCTGTCCATCAACAGCAGTTTACTGCTGATGCTTTCATGTTGTATTCATTTGAACCATTGCTAAACACTTAATAAACCGTCCATCTAATATGATGGATGTTGTTAGAGCTTACACAGTGTGTTTCATGAGCACTGATGCTCTATTAAACTGATGCTGATGCTCTATATTTTAGTTACATAATGCATTTGTCTGTGAATGCTTCTTTTTCCCCAGTATTTAAAGAAGAGGATTCCACAGAATCCAAAATATCAGCATGTCAAAACACGACTTGATACAGGTAAATATGTGAAATCATAAAAAAATCATATCCATTGCATATGTGATAAAGTATATGATGATTAATTTTATTTTCTAGGCTCCAGTCTGACAAAGTACATGGAGAGACTGGAGGAGGCAAGGAAAAGTAAGATATGCATAAAATATGTTCATTCACAATTTCAGTAGTTTCGTGTTATAATATACACTACCAGTCAAAAGTTTTTGAACGGTAAGATTTTTAATGTTTTTTTATGTCTCTTCTGCTCACCAAGCCTGCATTTATTTAATCCAAAGTACAGCAAAAACAGTAAGATTTTGAAATACTTTTACTATTTAAAATAACTGTTTACTATTTGAATATATTTTGAAATTTATTTTCTTTGTGTTATTTCAAAGCTGAATTTTCAGCATCATTACTCCAGTCTTCAGTGTCACATGAACCTTCAGAAATTGTAATATTCTGATTTGCTGCTCAAAAACATTTATTATTATTATTATTATTATTATTATTATTGTTATCATTATGTTGTAAACGGCTGAGTAAAATTTCAGGTTTCTTTGATGAATATAACGTTCGGAAGAACATCATTTATCTGAAATAGAAATGTTTTGTAACATTATTAATGTCTTTATCATCACTTTTGATCAATTTAAAGCATCCTTGCTAAATAAAAGTATTAAAAACAAATGGTATAGTATATAATGTTGCAAAAGCTTTTTATTTCAGTTTAATGCAGATCTTTGGATCTTTCTATTCATCAAAGAATCCAGAAAAAATGTACTCTGCTGTTTTAAATATTGAAACTAATAATAATAAATGTTTCTTGAACAGCAAATCAGCATATGAGAATGATATCTGAAAGATCATGTGACACTGAATACTGGAGTAATGACACTGAAAATGTTGCTTAGATCACAGGAATAAATTACATTTTAAAACATATTAAAATAGAAAGCAGACATTTTAAATAGTAAATATATATTTTACAATATTACTGCGTTTGCTGTATTTTGGATCAATTAAATGCAGGCTTGGTGAGCAAAAGAGAATTTATTACTGTTCAAAAACTTTTGACTGGTAATGTATTTGATACATAAAAATGTCAATGTGCATTTACTTGAAGTAAAGGGTAATTCTAACATTTTTTACACTATTTAGATAAACACTTCACAATGGTGTATTTACATTAAAAAAGTAATTACAAAACAGTACAGAATGCCATAAGAATGTATTTTGTGTGAACAGGCACTTAATGACTTGTTTCAGCTATTTTGTCTCCAGATACGCTTGTCCTACTGATATTTACTTACTTGATAAAGAGAGAAAGTCTCTTTTGTCCACATTGGTCATCTTGTTACAGGTTTCTTGTGATTTCTCAAGGATAAGCAATCCTTCCTTCTTTTGGCTTCTTAAGCAGAGGTTGGGGATTGTACTGTGGGTTACAGTAATTCCTCTGTCGAGATTGTCTGTAGTGAAACTGAGATACATAACCTCATCCAGCGGTGTCACTTGGCATCTTACAGTGGGTTTGGTGGTGAGGCTGGACTGTGGAGTTCCTGCCAAAGATATAAAGAGATGTTAGCAGAGCTTGCCTTAGTTTGTAGCAGCAATTGGTGTGTTAAAGTCAAGTAAAGAGAGTTTAACCAGTATCAAAATGGAGTTTGATATTTTGGGAATAAATTTAAATGATGTGTCTGTAAATGAAGATGAAGTGAGAAATGGTAACACTCAGGATCCAGGTAAAATGCATGAAACATTTTCTGCAACAGCTCTGCATTATTTGAAATGCTTGCTTACTATGTTTTTTTTTGTTTTGTTTGTTTGTTTGTTTTTCAGACTACAGATATAGGAAGGATGAGCTATTTAAAAGACTGAAAGTGACTACATTTGCACAGCTGGTATGCGAATAATAATTATAAAGAGGATGTTGTTCATTTTTAGTTGTGGTACAGTAAACACACTATTTTTTGTTAATTATTACAATTTAAAATGACCGTTTTCTGTTTAAATATAGTTTAATATGTGTAATTTATTCATGTAAGGGCAAAGCTGAATTTTCTGCATTGTTACTTTAGTCTTAAGTGTCACATGATCCTTCAGAAATATGCTGATTTGCTGCTCAAGAAACATTTCTTCTTATCAATGTTAAAAACAGTTTTTTTAAATTTTTGTGGAAAAGTTAAATTGAATTCATTTGAAATACATTTTATATTAGAGTTGTTTTTTATTTCTACTTTATTTCTACTTTTATTTCACTGCTAAATAAAACTTCTAATTTTTTTTAACGGTAGTGTATTTTAATATATTTCTGAATATATACCTTTATCTTTTATATGTCTCATTTCTTTCTTTTTTTCCAGGCAATCCAAGTTGCTTCAGTGTCAGATCAGAATGACAACATTAAAGATGAAATGACGGGTTTAGAAGGTAGAGGTTCATTTTGTATGTTACTCTTTTTTTATTTTTTTTATTAGGAGTTTTTTCTACCTGATTATTATTATTATTATTATTTATTTATTTTTTTACTTGCTTATATGTAGGGAGAATGCTTTTAATAGACCCTTATCCCACAGAATTAAACTTACATGAAATGAAAGAAAATAATTATATTGCAATGCTTTTGCTTTTCTCACAAAATTTTCATGTTTACTTGAGTAAAATTGTTTTTGCTTGCAAAAAAATTGTGTTCTCTAGCAAAAGTTTTACTTGGGCTTGCATAACTGCTGTTGGAAATAATTTGAGAGGGGAGGAAAAACTATATCTTTATGCTTTTGTGAGCAGACGAAAAGTTATTTGAGAGAAAGCAATAATTTTGCAAGAGAACGCAAAGTTTCTCAGTGTAACACAGAAGTTTTGCAAACAAATATTTTTGTACGAAATACCTTTGTGAGAGAAGGCAAAAGTAAAGAGCAAATGCAAAGTTTGCAAAGGTTTTGTAATTGAACACAAAGTTTCTTATGGAAATTAAATATTTTTGTGAAAGAGCGCAAAAGTTTTAAGAACGGAAGCAAAAATATTGCAACGTAATATAATATTTTCCACCCATCCCACATTTTTTTTTTCATCACTATGTTCCCTTAGGGGCTCTATTTGTGGTCATTCTCTGTTTTTGTATATGATTTCAGATGATGTTTCAATATTCTCTGCATCACCGGGCCTTGACCATCTCTCAGATCAAACAAATGGCTCCCCACAGCCGACGCTTCTTCCCCCACAGAGTATCAACAATGATGAATCCGGCGACACTGCGTTTTCTCCTAGATCTACACTCCAAAGGTAGCCGAATCCGCTTTGTGTTTGTAACAAGCACACAAAGCTATCTCTTTAATTCGACCAACCACATCAGAATATCATTTTATGCATCTAACTGATCCCCCCTCTTACATTTCCTCTATTGTCCACCCACATGAGCTCTGATTGGCCAGGCTGTTTTCTCATGGCCTCAAGCTCCATTGAGCCTGATTAGGGGCAGTCAGTGCAATCAGACTCTGTCCTCAGAGACCCTGTGGGGGGAAAACAATGAGATGTAGCCTGTAACAGTGAGAACCCCTGACTGTCCTCACTCGGTGTAACTGAGAATCTTTCATAGTGTCATCAGTGGCGTGGGAGAAATGGATCTGGACAAGAATGGACAGAAGCCCATCCAACACTCTCCGGTGTCTACCTCAAACATCACAGAGTGCCCTTATCCTGACTGCCCGTATCTGTTGCTGGATGTGCGGGACAGAGAACAGTATGACCAGTGCCATATTATCAGTGGTAGGAAACTTACCTGGAAACAGTATTTTGCTCAAATAATAAAAGACATTAAATATTGTTAATAATATTGTTATATAATAATAATTTATCTGTTTTTTTGCCTACAGCATATAGTTACCCCATTGCGACCTTATCAAGGACAATGAACCCATACACAAAAGACGTGCTTGATTATGTATCCTTTAATTCCTGATTTGTGAAAATGGTAATGTTCAAATCCCTCTCAGGGACCCTTGGTTACATGCGTAACCTGAGAGGTTCACTTTCAAGGGAACTCGCACTCCGTCCTCTAGCGGTTGTTATGAGAATGTATTGCTAGTTGAGAATGAGACACTGCTTTCCCTTTAAAGGGATCTCGCACTGCTTCCACATAACAACCGCTGGAGGAAGCAGTGTCTCGCTTCCTTTCAGGGACCCATGGTTAAATGCGTAACCTGAGATGTTCCCTTTCAACGGAACTCGCACTGAATTCTCACAACGACTGCTAAAGGACACAGTCTCTTGCTCCCTCTCAGGGAACCATGCTTACATCCGTATCCTGAGACGTGTCCTTTCAAGGGAAATTGCACTGGATCCTCATAAAAACAGGACGCAGTGGTTCGTTCCCTCTCAGGGAATCATGTTTACATCCATAACCTGAGGTGTTCCTTTTCAAGGGAATTTGCTCTGCATCCTCATAATGACTGCTAGAAGACGCAGTGTCTTGTTCCCTCTCAGGGAACCATGCTTACATGCATAACCTAGGATGTTCCCTTTCAAGGGAACTCTCACTGCATCCTCATAACGACCGCTAGAGGATGCAGTGTCTCATTCCCACTCAGGGAACCACGGTTGCATGTGTAATCTAAAGACGTTTTCTTACAAGGGAACTCATAACAACACAGCGTCTCGTTCCCTCTCGGGGAACCGTGTTTACATCCATAACCTGAGACGTTCCCTTTCAAGGGAACTTACATTGCATTTTCATTGCGATCGCTAGAAGACGCAGTGTCTCGTTCCCTGTCAGGGAAGTATGTTCATTCGTAACATGAGACGTTCCCTTTCGAGGGAACCCACACTGCGTCCTTATAGCTACAGCTAAAGCAGCGGTTCCCAATTCCAGTCCTCGCGACCCACCGCTCTGCACATTTTGTGTGTTTCACGCATCGCTTCCGACGTTTGTTCTATTCCAACATTACTGCCCTTCGAAGTGGACATCACAGGATATTCCGCCATTATTCATTAGTTCGAAGCGAGCGTATGTGTTCCATTTGAAGGTCATTAAAGTGTGCGAGACGTAAATTTAAAATGCATTTATTTACAGATGCACTTATGTCACACTTCTCTAGTAAGTTTCATCTGTGTGTGAAGACGCTACATGCGGTGACGTAGTGCAAATATGTGAATGAATGTTTCGAAGTATAGTAAACAGATTTCCCCCGCTTAGGGAGCAGGGAGCAATGAACACTTTGCAGGGACCATGTCAATCGGATCGCAGTTCCTGCACGGACCTCACTTCTAATGAGCTGGTTATCTGAATCAGGTGTGTTGACTAAGAGAGACATGCAAAATGTGCAGAGCGGTGGGGTGCAAGGACTGGAATTGGGAACCGCTGAGCTAAAGGATGCAGTATCTCATTCCCTTTCAAAAGAACTCACACTGCATCCTCATAATGACCACTAGAGGACGCAGTGTCTCGCTCCCTCTCAGGGAACCATGTTTACATCGGTATATTTACTAATAAATAATATAATATTATTGTGAATTCATTAATTGATAGGATTGGATCAGTGTCTTGTAATATTAAACATTTAATGTTAAAAAAATCACAGTGTTATTGTTTTTTAATGATCAAGGATTTATGTCATTCCAGTTTTTTGTGTACTCATGTCTGTCCCCAGTGTTAAAATTCTTTAATGGCTATGCAGAAAAATGCATCGGGAAGAATCATAATTTTGTATGATGAGGATGAGAGGATAGCAAGTCAAGCCGCCACCACCATGTGCGAGAGAGGCTTTGAGAATCTCTTCATGTTGTCAGGGGGTGAGTAAAACGAGAGACTCATAACAAACTTTAGAAGTCCATCACAAAAAAATTATCAGGGAAGGGAAAATAAGAAGTTCCTTTTCAGATTAATGTATTTATATTAGTGGTGGGCCGTTATCGGCGTTAACGTGCTGCGTTAACGTGAGACTCTTATTGGGCGATAAAAAAAATATCGCCGTTATTCTATTCTCAAAGTTGGGTTGGGAGCTGGGTCTATACTACACAAGGTATGATGACTTTCACCTTGATATTTTAGCACGGATGTATACCTAGCCGAATTGCACTGTAGGGGGCGAGAACGAGTCTTCGAACCTGTGTGTATGCCTACTGTGAAATTACCACATCAAACCAGACGTGCTAACATGGATGCAGCTATGAAGCCGCCGGGTTTGCTTCAGGGGCGTTGCTAGACCCTTTTTACTGGGGCACGTGCGTGAGTTATAATTTACTTTGATAATCCCGAAATAAAGACATTAAACTATATGCAACAATTGAATTGACGCTTCTAAAAGCAACGCAGTTTAACCGAAGACTATGCATGCAGTTATCCATGCCCGTGCGCGTCTGTGTATTTAACTGCAACGCGCACATCGCGCAGCCTTTTACGCAGAAGTACATGCAGTGTAGGAATAGTTTGTATAGTTAATTGTGTTGTAAATGCAATTGTCAAGCAGTTTGTGATGCATTTTGGAAACAGCAGATGAGCCCCTGGTCTAATGCGCCACCTGACTTGAGAAACCCGTTCTCAAAGACTTACTTTTAGTCATTATTTGGGTAGCACACATATTCTGAATGCCTTCGGCAGAATTCAAATTAGCCATTTTAATCTAGATTAATCTAGATTAATTCCAAGATTACAGTGAGATTAATCTAGATTAAAAAAAAAAAATCTATGCCCACCACTAATTTATACACAGATCATTGGTTTTCCATACATGTGGATTCATCCTCTCACCATGAGACTAATGTATTTAATCTATTTCTTTCTTAACAAGGTTTAAAAGTGGTTGCTCAGAAGTTCCCCGAGGGAATGACAACCGGCTCCATTCCCATCTCCTGTCTGGCGTCACCCTCGGGACCTGGAGGTCGCAAGCGATCGGTTCCACAGCAGACGTCACAGCCAGCAGAAAAAAAGTGGCGGTTTACCTCAGAAGACCTCAGCAAAGTCCAGCATTACCTAGAGGAAGTGTACATACCCAGTGAGCCCAACAGTGAGTCAGCCATTTCAAATCTGATGAAGTGAATAGTGTCACATGATCCTACAGAAATCATTCTAATATGCTGATTTGCTGCCATAATGTGTATATTTTTTACTGTTTACTTTTGTGATCATTATTTTTCCCCCCATTTTAGGTCGTCTCAGCAGCAGAATGTCCACTAGCAGTGCTCGCTCTAATGCGTCTACAGCTCGGAGTAGTCGGCAAGGCTCGTCCATAGCAGGATCAGAAAGTGCTCGTTCTCGCAGTAGTCGACCATGGAAATAACCCTCAGTTTCACCTTCATCATGGTCATCTTCAGTCTAATGCAAATAAAGTCTTTATATTTTACTTTTGCAGGATTCCTGTGAACATGGATACTCTAAACTACTGTTTTTTGTTTTGTTTGTTTTTTTAAGTTCGCTCTTATTATGCCACATGCACATTCTCAGAACTGCACTGGGAGAATCTGAAAATGTCTTGGTTCTGATAGACACCAATGGCACTGTTTTATTACTATTTCAGTTTATTCACATATCTTTTGCACTGCAGATTCCGAATCCAAACTGTTTGTTTAAAATCTAAATATATTTCATCATTGGCCATTTATACTATAATTATGGTACGTGATGTCTAGGCTTTAACATTTTCTACATTTTAATGCATATGTAGGTTCTTCTATATGTTACATAAGTAAGCAGGTCTTAGTGGAAGGACTCTTCTTGGTGGTCACTTTATTTGCTTTAACTGAGCTATGACGTGATCTGTTCATTGAGCATGCTGGTTTAGCTACTGTATGTTTAATTGCTCAGTAGGTGCAGTATGCTGCAGTGCTTTAGAAATATTTAGATGTGCTGATTTTGCCTTAAAGCCAGAGCTTGTCTGTTTGTTCAGTGCGTTTATTTAAATAGCTGATGCTTTCCAAACCAGTGCAGAAAGATTTTCTTTCATAATCGGCATCTACTCAACTGTGATTTGAATGTTATGAAATAGATGTGATTTCGGGCATTAATGAAGATGATGTTTCTGTGTGAAACTTTGCTTTGTCTGTTGCAGAGCCTGATGAAGAAACTTAAAGTGCATTTATTCAAGTCAATGTATATGGAATGTGTACATTAAGTGGTAGAAAGTGCTTTCTTCAGCCTTTGTTGTCCATGTTTCTGTATTGACTGAAATCTGTTGTGACCCTCTTCTATTGTAGACTTTGTTTTATTGACCAATTAAGTAATTTAATTTAATCTATACAATGAAAACTACCTGGTTTGTTACTTTGTATTGAAGTCTGAATAAAAATCAATTTTATATTGTAGAACCAAGTGATACCTACATGATTTTCAAGACTTGCCTATTTATCGTGCGTCAGCTGTTTATGCAGGGTCAGAAAGCTTTTAAATTTTATGAAAGATGTCTCAATTTGCGTTTTGAAGATGAAGGACGGTCTTATGGTTTGGAATGACATGAGTACAGCAGTTAGCAAAAGCTAGAGATTACAGTTGAGAAAGTTTTAAATTTGGATATTTTTCTTACAAAAATGCATCGATTCAATTCAAAAGGTCTTTATTAACCCCCCAAGCCATGTGGAGCACGTTTTATGATGGATGGATGGATGGATGGATGCACTTTGTTGGATTCACTGCCATTATAAAGTTTGGAAGAGCCATCACATTTTTTAATATAACTCTGATTGTATTCGTCTGAAAGAAGAAAGTCATATACACCTAGGATGGCTTGAGGGTGAGTCAATCATGGGGAAATTTTCATTTTTGGGTGATCTATTTGTTTAATTTACTAGAATATTAACATGATCGCAGTATTTTTCGCAGTACTAGCTTGTGTGCAGTATTCGCTGATGAAACATGCATGACATGAGGGTGAATAATTACTGACCGAGTTTTCGGATTTTTGGATTAACTAACCCTTTAGCATAGTGATTATGTTTATGCAACTCTGGCCTCTATATTGTTTGCCAAAAGAGCGGGTGCAACCATTTGTAAATTGTATGGGTCTGGCTTCCAGTCTCATTTGCGTCCTGCAAATTTAGCTGCTCGATTTGCAGCTTGATATTGCAAACTGGTGTGTCTTACCATATTATTTTAATGTATTATCTTTAATATGAACAAACTGGTTTGTAGTGCAAACAGCTTTACTATTTACTGCACTGAAATGATAAGCACTAACATGAATGTTGTCAAGAATCTTGCCCTGGAAATCCTGGTTCAGTTTGGCCAAACTCTTTTTGTTCCTCAGACACTCTTCTCCTTGATTTGTTATAACTTTTGGCAGTCTATAGTACTCCAAATGTTTTTCCCATCCTGACCGATTAGTACCGTCCAAAACATGACAATAATTTACCATTTTCAGCAGCAATAGTCAGCGAAATGTGCGAGTTTCATTCGATTCAGTGGCATTGTTTACGTTCAGTGCAACCAATATGGCCAATTGATGACGCGTTGTGAAAACACTCTATTACTTTAATGTTGTAGTGTTCATGTTGTTGCTAAGGCTTATGTTGTGCATAAAATACAGGTAAGATTATAAAACACTTTTAACTCAAATCAGTATTTCATGTCAGTGTATTTATTTACTGTTTGTCAAGAAGCAATGTAGTAAGCTTAATAATCTACAATCTGACAGTCATTATATCAATTTTGCCATAGTTACCAGCACACTGTACATTATCAGTCTCTTATGCAACCATGATTGATTGTTTTTTATTAACACTTTTTTTTATGCATTTTGGCTCATCACATCATATGTTTAATATGGGTTATTTTTGGTGTGCTCCATGATGACCATCAGGGCCAGCCAGGTCTCCTCAGCAGTGGGAACGATCTGATTGGCAGGCAGGAGGAAACCATAGTAGCCGTCGTCTCTCAGCTCAAAGGTGTAGGAGTACTTGATGCCCTGTGCATAGGTCCAGTCGATAGTGATTCCATCAGCTCGGTCTGAGAGCAGAAAGATAGCATTGAGATTATCATAAATAATAGTCCTGATACACACTGTAAGATTAGGGCTTTAGGTTCATTGTAAAATGTACTTACAGATGGTAGTAATGACGCTGCCGTATGTATAGGCAGTGTTATATAAAGACTCCAGAGCAGCAATGGACTTTCCGGCAAGTTCATGCTGAAGGGGCAATGCAGAATTCATTTCAGATGTTGCTACGTATATCTAGAATAGTATGTTTCCACATGCATACCAGTTCAGCCTGGTCCGGTGCAGGAGTGCTATTGTATCCGTATGGATAGAGGAGCATCTGGGAATAGCTGTGGATGGACACAAAGGTCTTGAGGTTGCCGTGAGATAGCACAAAGTCCACAATGGCCTTGACCTCGGCCTCAGAATGAGGACTGGGACCATGATAGGTTTGAGAGCATGGGTTGCTGCTGGCACCAGACCCTTTGGATGAAAAACAGTGCAGTGCATTAGAATCTACAGTGTAAATCCAACAGAACCCCGATATCTCAAACAATGCTACATCTCACCTCCAAAGCTAATGTCCCAGTTCCTGTTGGGGTCAACGCCAACACAGCTGGAGCCAGGGTTTGGCTTTCTGGTTTTACGCCACATACGATCCTTAAACAACCAACCAAACAATTGGATTGTGCAATTAAGAAGGCAAAATTATTTAAAACTCATTAGCTTTTAACATGAAGTCTTCTAGGCATCAAACTCACATTGCTGTGGCTGTATGCGTAACCATCAGGATTGGCCACGATCATCAAGAAGATATCATAGTTGTTAAGGACGTCGGTGAGGATGGGATCACGTCCATAGTCGGTCACGATCTATACAGTAGAAAACACAAGCGGGAAAGTTGTTGACCAGTAGTTTTGTGGTAGTAGATTGAGTAGATTGTGTTTTATCATTTTAATTAACCTTCTTGGCAAACCAGACTGCGCTGGCCGAGGTAATCCATTCTCTGGAGTGGATGGCAGTGTCGATCCAGATACCTGGACGGCTTGCTCCAGTGCTGAACTGAATGACAGGATATTAGTCATAATGAACCAATGGAAATATTTACTTATTCCGGAAAAAAAAAAATTCCGCTAACTGTCGTACAAGCATTCACGATAAAGTGGCGTTC
>NW_027394279.1:2906060-2972312 GCF_049309525.1 Garra rufa | reverse complement strand
ATATATATATATATATATATATATATATATATATAGTAAAAACGTATATGAACTTATAACAAATATATACCAATTTTTATATAATATATATATATATATATATATATATATATTATATAAAAATTGGTATATATATATGTTATAATTATATACGTATATATATATATATATATATATATATATATATATATATATATATATATATATATATAGTAAAAACGTATATGAACTTATAACAAATATATACCAATTTTTATATAATATATATATATATATATATATATATGTAATATGTGTGTGTAAAAAATTTTATAGAGAGACCAATATATATATATATATATATATATATATATATATTCAAAAATTCTGTAAACTGATTAAAGACAGAATAACAAAAGTGCACGGGCTTATTACCTTTATTTTGTAATAATTTAAGCTGTGTTATGAAGGTTCAGTTTTACATTTGTAGTATTTCAAGAAACAACATTGTTGCGGTAGTTTAATAAAGCCTTTAAATTCATAACGGGCTTTGTATGATGTCAGATTATTTGATCATGTTAATTTTTAATAGTAAATGAAAATTTTTAAGTTAATTGTAGCCCACTAACATACTAAGATTAACTATAGTAGACAGTTACATTGTCGTTCGCTAGCATAAAAGTTAAAATCAAACATACAAGGCAACAATTATTCATTACTTCGATCATTAATTTCAAAATGTAACACTCCAACAAACACTGCCATTCGTGTCTGTTGTAGTTGCATAGGATTGGTTGCTGCCAAGTTGGTCGATGCTGATTGGCTGTCACCAAGTGGCAGGTCCCTCCTACCCTCCGAATGCCAGTAACTGGCTTCCGGCTGTCAATGGCAGGTACTTCCTTCCTTTTTTTTTTTTGAAATCCACTCTTATATGTTCACCGTCGCTCTGGATACGTCACACCATGAATTGTTGTGATTGGTTGTGGCGTTATCCAATTACGTGCAGTGAGAGTTTCAAATGCATGCTTGGTGCTGTCCCTCGAGTTAGGTCCTTTTCATTGCTCGATCCCAGACCCTTAATCTTAATAGATTAGGGTCTGGATTTTTCCAGGCTATAAAAATAGTGTAGTTGGGTAATTTAAAAAATAAACTTGTTTGTGAGATAGGACAAGTCTTTAACAAATAGTTGTTAAATTATAAATATTTTTAAATACCAGATATTATTACAATCGCTTGGTTGAATTCCGGTCTGTTATTTCTTGATAACAGACAACCATGAAGTATACGGCACACGGTTGCCATGAAAAACAGAGTGTTGCTATGGACGCAGTTCTGTTCACTCCGGCAATATAATCGTTTTTAAATCAATAAACTCCTTTTAAATCATATCGATTTTTTGTCTGTCAAGTGTGTTTAAACAGTGCAGGGTCAATTTGACGTAATGGATGTAATTGTTTTTAAATGAATGATAAGAGCGGAGCTTTCACTGAGGTAATGACGCAATAACGTGCACTTGCTAGCCTGTTCCATTTATGTGTTCTCCGAAATGTTTAAGAGGAGCCTCGCCTAGCCTCTGAAGGAAGTGACTTGGAAGGACCAGTCCTGCCAAGGACGTATCCTTGGCTGTATCCGAAATCGCCCCCTATACCCTATTCACTATTCCCTACATTAGTCCACTCATACAGTCCACTTGAAGGAGTGAATGAAAATGAGTGAGTGAATTCGGACATTAAGTGCACCGGAAGGATTGCCGCTTTTGCATAGTATTGCTATACTGTTTAACATTCATTTAAAACGGATAGTTCGAGTAGTAAGATTAAAGGATTTATCTTGAACTATGTCAAGGAGTTTACGTATAAACCTTGGTTAAACAATTTAATAATCAATTTACAACGAATTTGTACCTGTGTTGTACGCTGTATTACGCAGTGGAGGAGCGCGTTGTAAAATGAATGGATGGATGATTCAGCTGCGGGCGCCATCGTCTGGAGAGACGCGGGAATTCAGTCAGCGCACGACTCTCACAGTGCATTATGGGTTATCTCTAGCTGTTGAGCGTACATCGGTTGTACACTCGTTTTCGCGGTGCATTGTGGGATTGAATGAGTGCACTCGGGAACGTTCACTATGGTTTCGAACACCACTTAAAATGGCTGTCCCCTCAAATAGTGCCCTATTTGAGGGTATAGGGGCGATTTCGGATACAGCCCTTGACATTGAGAAACACCTTATGCTTCCTGCTGCCAGCTGCCATTTTTTTTCTAAACCCCTTCTGGGTCTGACTTCCGGTCTCATCTGTATCCAGCTGTTTTTAACTGTAGGCTACAAAACAGCTTGTTTTGCTGCTTAATATTGAAAATTGGTATGACTTACCATGTTATTAGGGGTTCGAGTTTGTAGCGCTGAAACCCTATTGTAATTGTGTCACGGTGCATGGATCGGCTGCATTCTCAGGTCTCGTGATTTGGTGTCTTTCATGTGGTTTGTCATGCTCATTGGATTCAGCTGCTAATCAGTCCCCACACCAGGTGTCACGCATTACCATCAGCTACTTATACTCACCTCATTCTCTCCTTCCCTGTCTGATAGTTGATCTGGATGTTGGACTGTCGTGTTGGTTTGTCTTGGTCTTGTTCATGTTGGATTGTCTATTTCGCCGTTGATCGTCACTGGATTTGTATTTATCACGGGAGATTCACGCCACGTCATCACCAAGCCATCAAGCCACTGCGCCACCCAGCCGAGAGATAACATCATCACCCATGGAGTTCATCATTGTCTTCACGGAGTTTGTGTTCACCATATTTGTCGTTAATAAATATATGTGTTCACACTGCTTTTGCTTCCTATCTCATTCATTATCATCACAGAACTATCAGACCTCTCATGGAAGCAGCAGGCTCCACCCCACTCACGGCCGAGGAGGCTTTACGTTCCTGCATCTCTCGGCTGGAGACCCAGGAGAAGAGCTCGGCGGATAGAGGAACAGCGGTCTGAGCTCTTGTGGCGCAGGTATCTGAGCTCACCCAGCGGATACAGAACTGGCAACTACCCACTGCGCCAATCCCACCACCCATGCCGCCCGCCCATTATGAACCATCCGGGGCTGCCCAGTCACCCGAACCCCACCTTCCCCCACCAGAGCTTTACAGCGGTGAGCCGAACTTCTGCCGGGCTTTCCTCACTAGATGTTCCATGCACTTTTCGTTGCAACCTTGCACGTTAACTAGTGAGGAAAGCAAGGTGGCGTTCGCGCTCACCCTGTTAACGGGGAGGGCGGCACTGTGGGGCACGGCGGTATGGGAGAACCAAGATCCGTGTTGTGCCTCGTTCTCGGCGCTCTCCGCCGAGATGAAGCGGGTGTTTGACCGCACGGCCACTGGGAGGGAGGCCGCGCGGCGCTTGACGGATCTCAAACAGGGGGAGAGATCCGTCTCAGACTTTTCTATCGAATTTCGCACCCTGTCGGCGGAGTGCCGATGGAACGAGGAGGCGCAGTGGGACATGTTCCTGCATGGGCTGGCTAACCGCGTCCAACGTGAGATCTACGCCCTGGATCTACCCGCAGACGGGTAGACGCTCGACTCTCCCGAGCCGAGCGGCGGTGTTTACCCGCTCGGCTTCCCCCTGGGGAGGGACCTCCAGCTCGAGCCAGTGGCAACGACGCGGTCGGCCCGTTCCAGGATCACGAGCCCATGCAGGTGGGTCGAGCTCGGTTGACTCGGGAGGAGAGGGAGAGGCGGAGGTCTCACGGCCTTTGCCTGTACTGCGGGGCGGCGGGGCATTTCGCCTTAAGCTGCCCGGGTAAAAGGGCCAGCCCGGCAGTAAGGAAGGGGGTACTGTCGGGTGGGATCTCCGCTATCAAGTCCTCGTTCAGATCTACCTCCACGCTCCTCCCGGTCAGGCTTAGATGGCATCGTCTGGACCTGCACTGCACTGCACTTTTGGATTCAGGGGCTGAGGGTAATTTTATGGATTCTTCATTTGCGCATCATAATCATGTTCCTCTCCTCCCCCTCACCAGTTCTATTGCAGTCCACGCACTCAATGGTCAGACGCTTCCCACCATCACCACCATCACGGAACCCATCACTCTCACGGTATCTGGTAACCACCGTGAGAGCATCTCCTTTTACATCCTGGACTCACCCCACGCACCCGTCGTCTTAGGACATCCCTGGCTCATCAAACACAACCCCCGGATTGATTGGCAGCTGAAATCGGTGTCTGAGTGGAGCATTAAATGTCATGAGTCTTGTCTTGTGTCTGCCTCTCCGTCTGTATCTGAGTCTGTGTTGCAGGAGAAGACGGCGGATCTGTGTAACGTGCCCGCGGAGTACCTCGACCTGAAGGAAGTGTTCAGTAAGTCTCGGGCTGCTTCTCTCCCTCCTCATCGTCCCTATGACTGTGCTATAGAATTACTGCCAGGTACGTCTCCGCCTAAGGGCAAGTTATACTCACTTTCTATTCCTGAGAGAGAGGCTATGGGGAAATACATTTCTGATTCTCTAGCAGCCGGGTTCATTCGACCCTCCTCTTCTCCAGCGGGGGCGGGGTTCTTTTTTGTGGGGAAGAAAGATGGATCTCTGCGACCTTGTATTGATTACCGAGGGCTGAATAATATCACGGTAAAGAATACTTATCCTTTGCCGTTGATATCTTCAGCCTTCGAGAGGTTGCAGGGAGCATCGATCTTCACTAAATTGGACTTAAGAAACGCTTATCATTTGGTTCGCATCAGGAGGGGAGATGAATGGAAGACCGCCTTTAATACCCCCAGGGGGCACTTTGAGTACTTGGTCATGCCCTTCGGCTTGTCCAACTCCCCAGGTGTCTTTCAGGCACTCGTTAATGATGTGTTGAGAGATATGGTCGATCAGTTCATATTTGTCTACCTGGACGACATATTGATTTTTTCTTCTTCTCTCCAGGAACATGTTCAACACGTCAGACGAGTGCTTCAGAGGCTGCTAGAGAATGGGCTTTTTGTCAAGGCGGAGAAATGCGACTTTCATGCACAGTCTGTTCCTTTTCTAGGGTACATCGTGTCGGCTGAGGGTATGCGCATGGATCCCGAGAAAATCAAGGCTGTGGTAGATTGGCCAAGTCCAGATTCCCGTAAGGCCCTACAAAGGTTTCTGGGGTTCGCCAATTTTTACCGGCGTTTTATTCGCAATTACAGCCAACTAGCCGCACCTCTGACTGCCTTGAACTCTCCCAGAACGGCGTTCAGGTGGTCAGACGCAGCGGAAGCTGCGTTTGCCAACCTCAAACGCCGCTTTGTTTCGGCCCCCATTCTTGTTACCCCTGATCCGTCACGTCAGTTCGTGGTAGAGGTCGACGCGTCAGAGGTGGGGGTAGGTGCGGTGCTTTCACAGCGCTCACCCTCGGACGACAAGATGCATCCCTGCGCGTTTTTCTCTCATCGTTTGTCGCCAGCAGAGTCAAATTACGATATTGGTAACAGAGCTGTTGGCAGTCAAGCTAGCATTGGAGGAATGGCGTCATTGGTTGGAGGGATCGGGGGTACCCTTTATGGTTTGGACCGATCATAAGAACCTAGAATACATCAGAACTGCCAAAAGACTAAACTCTAGGCAGGCTAGGTGGGCACTTTTTTTCGGACGTTTTGATTTTACTCTTTCGTACCGCCCGGGTTCCAAAAATGTCAAACCCGATTCTTTATCTCGAATTTTTGACCACTCCGATCGCCCGTCCACTCCCGAGAGTATTTTTTCCTGAGACACTTATTGTTTCTACTCTCAGTTGGGAGGTCGAATCGAAGGTTAAGACAGCCTTACATGGGGTAACGCCTCCGACCGGTTGCCCACCTAACCGTTTGTTTGTGCCAGAAAGTCTTCTGTCCGAAGTTATCCAATGGGGCCATTGTTCCAATGTAGCATGTCATCCAGGGGTAAGTCGCACCTTACATTTGGTCAAGCAAAGATTTTGGTGGCCACTCATGGCTCGTGATGTTCGCAATTTTGTTCAGTTTGTGCCACTGGTAAGACTTCTAACAGACCTCCAGATGGGCTCCTACAACCGCTGCCAATCCCTTCGAGACCCTGGTCCCACATTGCGCTAGATTTTGTTACCGCCCTCCCACCCTCTCAGGGTAACACGGTAGTTTTGACCGTGGTGGACCGGTTCTCGAAGGCGGTTCATTTCATCCCCTTGCCCAAATTACCTTCAGCCAAGGAGACAGCGGTAGCAGTCATTGATCACGTCTTTCGGTTACATGGCCTCCCGACAGATGTGGTCTCTGACAGAGGACCCCAGTTTGTGTCCAAATTTTGGCGAGAGTTTTGTAAACTTCTGGGGGCCACTGTTAGTCTCTCTTCGGGGTTCCATCCTCAAAGCAATGGGCAAACTGAGAGAGCCAACCAAGATTTGGAGAGAACACTACGATGTATGGTCGCTCGAAATCCTTCCTCCTGGTGTCAGCAGCTGTCGATGGTGGAGTACGCACACAATGCCTTACCAGTGTCTGCCACGGGCCTTTCGCCCTTTTGAATGTAGTGTAGGGTACCAGCCACCAATTTTTCCCAGTCTGGAATCCGAAGTCGCGGTCTCCTCCGCTCACGCCTTCGTCCAGAGGTGCCGTCGCACATGGTCCAGAGCCCGTGAGACTCTGGTCCAGGTGGGAGCGCGCACCAAGGCCAAAGCCGATCGCCACCGGTCGAGGCCTCCCGTATACGTCGTCGGTTCCAAAGTGTGGCTTTCTACCAAGAACATTCCTCTCCGATCCGTTTCGAATAAACTTGCTCCCAAATTTATTGGCCCGTTTTCTGTCACCAAAATCATTAGTCCGGTGGCAGTCCGCCTCAACCTCCCTCCAGCGTACAGGAGGATTCATCCCGTGTTCCATGTATCTAAAATTAAACCCGTATTTTTTGCTCGCATAAATCCGCCTGCCTCGGTTCCCCCACCGCCGCGGCTCGTAGACGGGGAACCAACCTATTCGGTCAACCGTATTCTGGACTCTAGGCGGAGGGGACGCGGATTCCAGTACTTGGTGGACTGGGAAGGTTACGGTCCGGAGGAGAGAAGTTGGGTACCTGCTAGAGACATACTGGATCACTCACTTATTGATGAATTCAATCAACAGGTACAGGAGGCTGGGAACGTCAGGGGACGTTCCTAGGAGAGGGGGTACTGTCACGGTGCATGGATCGGCTGCATTCTCAGGTCTCGTGATTTGGTGTCTTTCATGTGGTTTGTCATGCTCATTGGATTCAGCTGCTAATCAGTCCCCACACCAGGTGTCACGCATTACCATCAGCTACTTATACTCACCTCATTCTCTCCTTCCCTGTCTGATAGTTGATCTGGATGTTGGACTGTCGTGTTGGTTTGTCTTGGTCTTGTTCATGTTGGATTGTCTATTTCGCCGTTGATCGTCACTGGATTTGTATTTATCACGGGAGATTCACGCCACGTCATCACCAAGCCATCAAGCCACTGCGCCACCCAGCCGAGAGATAACATCATCACCCACGGAGTTCATCATTGTCTTCACGGAGTTTGTGTTCACCATATTTGTCGTTAATAAATATATGTGTTCACACTGCTTTTGCTTCCTATCTCATTCATTATCATCACAAATTGTTAGAATGGTCACGGATCAGTGATCTCCGCATAAAACAGATTGTGCAGACCAAACCCGTAAAGACTTGAAACTTGGAGGGATGGTAGTACTCACACCGCCTGAAACGTCACCAAATGCTCGCCCCAATCGGCCTGATGGGGGCGCTACAGCGATCAAAAGTATGAAATTGCTCAAAACTCCTCAACCGTAAGTTGCAGGCTCAAGTGTCTTATGTCATTGGGTATCCTTGACCCACGCCGAACAAAATGCACACAGATTAGCTTGGCAAAATATATGGGTATTTAACATTTTTTGAAAAACTATTTTTAGGTTTTTCGCCCAATCAGAACCAACCAGTGCAGAACTATTCTCTGGGCAGTGAATATCAATAATCATCCCCAAAAAACTCCGTTTCGCAAAGTAATGCCAAAACGTTAGAAAGGGGCAGGGCCACTTTAAGTAAAATGCCTATAACTCCTGATTCTGAACAGAATGAAATGTCTCAGCCAAACTCAGAACACATGTGTATGAGCTCAATCTGAGGCCACAGGAAAAAAATCACAGAGTTTGGCCACTTGGTGGTGCTGTAAGAGAGAAAAAACATAAAAACTGCCTTTGTCCTAACAACATGAAAATCGTTGTGCACTGTCTTGGTGCGAAGTGCTCCAAAGTGTCTACAAGGACAATTATGTATTTTAAAAACCGTGGCTGCCATTGGCCAACAAATTTTGAGCACCTGTTAAACAAGGTTAAAGTCCCCTTGAAATCAAAATGAAAGTTTTTTGGCTTTTAGTATGAATATATTATCCTTAAGATTATCTATAAGCTAGTGTGCTTCAAAACAACGACAAAATTCGCGTATACAAGATATGGGCATCCAAAACTTACAGACTCGTCACTTCCGCCAATATGAATCAACGATTTTGATGATATCCCCGTGCACTTCAGTTTCTCATCAAACATTCTGTCCAATCAAATGCTCTCTAGAGTCCGTATTGCCCCGCCCCCTACACAGAGACGCAATACACGGAGCAGATCATATGCGCTCATGTGTGCAATCGGCATGTATGTATTAAGCTACACAGCCTCAGCATGATTATGAGTTTCATATTGAATCTGCATTTTTCAAGGGCATAAACGATTGTAAGGAGCGTGGTTTTTTGCACATATGTGCAATATAAACAATATAGGACCTCCGCTGTCAAATCAAATCAAATCATTTGTTAACTGATTGAAAAAAAAAAAAGATGATGTAAAAAAAAAAAAACTTTTTCTAACTACTTCTAGGTTTTTTGCAAAATTGGGAAAAAAGGCCAATACTTATCAAAAAAGGTGAAAATTTACCCTTTGGGAAGCTAGAACAGGGTCGTATAAAAAAGGGGCCTGCTGAGCATATACGACCAATGTATATTTATATATCATATTAAAGCTTCCTATTGATATATGGTTTGTTAGGATAGGACAATATTTGGCCGAGATACAACTATGAAAATCTGGAATCTGCGGGTGCAAAATGAACCAGAAGTCTCGCCCACATTACTACTGCGTTGAAAAAATGTGGATACACAACAGCCTGAACTGAAGTCAGATACATATTTGATACAAACAATTTTAAAGCACAATAAAACAGTTTATTTGAAAAGGTTGATGTTAAAAGTTTCAGCACTCACAGAGTCCAGGTCATGGTAGGTGGTGTAGACAAAGTCATCGGTACTTCTTGGAAAGTTGCGATATTTCACCATCTGGCGTTGCTCCACATCCAACAAAGCCTTATGGTACAGAAAGCCATCAGATAAGTATTTTCAACATTGCAGTTTGTAATTGTTCTGTCTGTTAAGTGTTAGTTTAGGCTAACAAAACGACTTTTGCAAATCATTTAAACTTTAGGTTGATGCCATTCATGTTCTGTGTAGAAACAGTGTTATATGGAATTAAATATGACCAAAAGTTTAATTATCATTCATGTTTCGTTTTTCTTTTTTCAAACACAGCTTTGATACAGTCCCACCTGGACGTTCTCAATCATGACACGATATGGGATCTGATGGTATGCCAGGTGCGCCCTGACAGCCTGGAGGCTTTGAAATGGGACATGCACATCCACGGGCAGGGACGCACGAGAGGGAGGCATCCAGAAGTCCAGCTGAACACAGAGGAAAATGTAAGGTATTACTTTGTAAATACCATAAAGTGAAGTCAAAAGTCAGAATCTGCAAAATGTTAATTATTTTACCAAAATAAGAGGGATCATACAAAACACATGTTATTTTTTTATTTAGTACTGACCTGAATAAGATATATCTCATAAAAGACATTTACATATAGTCTATAAGAGAAAATAATAGTGGAATTTATAAAAATGACCCTGTTCAAAAGTTTACATACACTTGATTCTTAATACCGTTGTTACCAGAATGATGCACAGCTGTGTTTTGTTTTTGTTGTTCATGAGTCCTGTGTTTGTCCTGAACAGTTAAACTGCCTGCTGATCTTTAGAAAAACATTTCATTTCCCACAAAGTCTTTGGTTTTTCAGCATTTTCATGTATTTGAACACTATCCAACAATGACTGCATGATTTTGAGATCCACCTTTTCACACTGAAGACAACTGAGGGACTCATATGCAACTATTACAGAAGGTACAAACACTCACTGATGCTCCAGAAGGAAAAACTTTTTGAATTTGAAGATCAGTGTAAATTAAACTTATTTTTGTCTTTTTGGAAACATATAAAAATCTTCTGTAGCTTCCAAAGGGCAGTACTAAATGAAAAAATATGATATTTAGGCAAAATAAGAAAAATTCTTCATTCTGTTCATAAGTTTTCACCCCCTGACTCTTAATGCATTGTTTTTTCCTTCTGAAGCATTATTAAGCATTTGAACTTTCTATAATATTTGCATATGAGTCACTCAGGAAAATATGGATCTTAAAACCATACAGCCATTGCTGGATAATGCTGAAAAAAAAAAAAAAAAAAAACTAAGAATTTGTGGGACCTGAAGGATTTTTCTGAAGAACAACAGGCAGTTTAACTGTTCAGGACAAACAAGGGACTCATGAACTATCACTAAACAAAAAAAAAAAAAAAAAAAGCAGCTGTGGACCATTCAGGTAGCAACACAGTATTAAGAATCAAGCGTATGTAAACAGGGACATTTTTATAAATTCAATTGTTATTTTCTGTTGTGGATTATATGTAAACATCTTTTATATTAAATATTTTATTCAGGTCAGTACTGAATAAAAAAATATTATGCTTTTTGTATAATCCCTCTTATTTTGCAGATTCTGCAAGGCATATGTAAAATTTTGACTTCAAATGTATATAATACAATACAGTGTTGTAATATATGGGCTTTTACCCCGAGCATCTCTTCAGGGAGTTCCTTCAGGAGAGCGATCTGCTCAGCATCTTTTGCAGTGATCCGAAAAACCTGGTCACTGCAGAGACATTAATACTTAGTAGTGATACTGTTCTCAATATTCAGTGGACCTATTTTGCATGATTTAGATATATCAGAAAAGGCAGATTAGGAAATCTGTTTCTACATATTATATCATAGAACATATCAACTACTCCACTGTGTGTTTATATGTTATATAAAGATATAAGAGAAATAGAGACACAAGATTTGCAAACTCACCCCTCAAAAGTCAATTTGCCAAACACCGCCACAAAAAGAGCGGATAGAACCAGTAACCCCTTCATCTTGCTGCTTGAAGTAGAGTTTCCCACAGTAAGTGACCACCTTTATATACAGTACTCACATAGTGATTGTGACTGTCACTGGAGTCATGGGTCAGACAAACCTGCTGCTTTGGTTCTCACAAGCTTATAAAACACTGATGATGGAATTTTAAGGATGAGAACACTGCACCTGTTCTCTCGCCTGTTCCTTAATATAGCAACTCAGGGTTTTTTTCAGAAGAAAATAAGTTGATGTATCAACAGTATTTTAAGTCCTCATATCATAATTCCTTGTCAAATGAATAACTAAACTGGAATTTTAGTCCACAGTCACTACAGTGCATGTTTTTTATCTGGTCTTTTATCCACACCTTCTTATTTGTTTTTTGTGTGATGATGATTTCATATTGTAAAAAGTGACATAATCTTGATCATTATGGAAGCATTGGTCAGTATAAGGCTAAAATCAGTAATGTTTTACAAAATTTAATTCACTTAGGATTTTTTAGCTGAAATAGAGTTACATTATAGCTGGGTTTTAGTACATTATTTTCTTTTTTTATTGTAAATATATTTGTAAATGAATAAATGCATATATTTTGTATAATATATAAACTGAATTATAAAGAGCAACGATCTAGATCACATTTTTAAATTAATTTTTTTATCCATTTTCTTTCTTTTCTTTTTTTTTGCAGTACCAAGAAACTATTTATCAGTTGTAAATGTTTATTAACATTTACTAATCATTAGTACCTTTTAGCAGTCATCTAAAATGCAAAATGTGCCTCAGATGTGTCCCAAATTACCTAAATTTACCGTATTTACACATTTTTACAAATCCACAGCTATTTAAATATACATTAACTATCTATATGATCTGTTAAGCATTATCTAATATCTGTTAATGCTTTTTTAATGATAGTTATTATAAAGTGTTATGGTCATGGTTAATGTACACATTACATCCCATAATTGCATGATAAATAGGGCAAAATCCACCCAATAAAAGAAATCACCCAATAGGTGTCAGACATGTAAATGCAGAATGGCATCACAGTGTTGTTCAAATAATGCAAGTTTTGAACTCTTTCACTTCAAATTATTGACTGAATTGATGAGTTGATAATTATTTTAATACTTTGATAGATATTAAATTATGTATTATTTTGTTGAAATAAAATAAAAAAATAAAAAAACACTAAAAACTAAAATCAATCGTTAAAAACTGAAATCAGTCTTAAAAGTGATTTTGAAATCAAAGCATTATAATGTACAGTAGAATGAATATGTGGATCTTCATTTTTTTGGGAGTTTATTTTTGAGATATGCATATTCAGTGGATCTAACATGTTATTTAGTAATTGATTGTAGAATTCTTTGTTTATATTTAAAAACTTTTTTCCCTCAGTTATAACTTTTTCTTATCAATTTTAGTTATTTTTGTAACTAGTAAAATGTGTACACGTTTTGTCAAAGTAAATAACAGCGAAAGCTAGTAGGAAAATGAAGACTTACTCATGTAAATGTCTCCATCTGCTGGGTTTGCGTTGCATCGCGTCCTTCTTGTGATCGTGGTAAATATAAATCTTATTCCTCACAGCATATCTTCATTCAGAAACAAACTGTAACCAAGATGAACTTGAAGTCATGTTGCTTTGTTGCGGTAATGTGGGAGTTTCCTCATGTACAGAATGATACTCCGGTCCTTGCCGTGCTTGTAGCACATGGCTAATTTGCATATCTAAAGGAATGTCGCTAGTGGGCGCGGTCACATTAGAGATAATTAGTTGGAACTGGATAAACTAGACATCTCCTTGGTTTCATATGGATTAATTTATCACAGATTATTTGTTTTTGATAAAACTTACTTCGTTTAAAAGCATACATCTCAAGCTTTCAGCAGATACCACTTTTCTGTTTGTGTGCTTAGTATTCACCAAGTTTGAAAGATTTAAGTGATGCATTTCTAAAAGCAGTTCGCGGAGACAGAGAAAACAGAAATCACCCTGTTTGTTTTCTTTATTCTAAATAAAAAAGCACAACTTTCTGCTGTTCTTGTGAGTGTGCACAAATAAAAGTACACACTTTACAGTTTCCAATGATGTATATCTCTAATTTGCATGACTAAAACTGACAAAGCATTTTTAGTGTCTTTTGCGCTGATCTAAAAAAAATGAGCTGGTATCGCCGGCGATACAGCCGGCCTCTGGGAGTTAATGATGAATTTGACCTCATTTATGGAGGTGGTAGCACATTCCGCTGGCTGATTGAACCTGTCAGGATGCGCTACCCCTCTATCAGAGCAGCTTCATTAAACCGAAACAGAACAAGTTCAACTGTTGCTTGCAGTAGTCAGATTCTGGTTAATCTCCAAAGCTAAGCAGGCCCGAGCCTGCTCTGTGCATGGTTGGGGGACACTTTGTGGAAAACTAGCTTCCTGCGGGAGATAGTTTTAGTCAAGCCAGCAGGGGTTGCTCATTCCCTGATATGTACTTTAGGTTCCAAAAGTCAAAATATACAAAAATGACTTCTGCAGTGTAAGGCTTTTGATGAAGCATTAAATCGCCCCATGTAAAGATGAGTGTCCTTCGGATGAGGCATTAAACAGGCCTCCTGACTTTCTGTGGTCATTAATTCCCTACATTAATGATGAATTTGACCTCATTCATGGAGGTGGTAGTGCATTCCGCCGGACTTATAGAGCTTGGCAGGTTGCGCTTTGTGAAAAACTAGTCTGGCCAGCAGGGGGGGCTCTTTCCCTGACATGTACCTATGGGATCAAACGTCCTAATACAACGAGGCAGATTCCAGGCTGTGGAAAGGAGCAAATGTTTTTCTGAAACCTTAATCCGGCCCCAGGAAAAAGGAGTGTCCTTCGCAAGAGGCATTAAACTAGCCTCCTGACTTTCTGTGGTCATTAATTCCCTACCGTAATGATGAATTTGACCGCATTTATGGAGGTGGTAGCACATTCCGCTTGCCTGATTGAACCTGTCAGGATACGCTACCCCTCTATCAGAGTAGCTTCATTCAACCACAAAGTCAGAAGTTCAACTGTTATTTGCAGTAGTCAGATTATGGTTAATCTCCAAAGCTAAACAGGGCCATTTCTGTTCTGTACATGGATGGGGGACCCTTTGTGGAAAACTAGCTTCCTGCGGGAGATAGTTTTAGTCCAGCCAGCAGGGGTTGCTCATTCCCTGATATGTACTTTAGGTTCCAAAAGTCCAAATATACAAAAATGACTTCTGCAGTGTAAGGCTTTTGATGAAGCACTAAATCGCCCCATGTAAAAATGAGTGTCCTTCGGATGAGGCATTAAACAGGCCTCCTGACTTTCTGTGGTCATTAATTCCCTACCTTAATGATGAATTTGACCTCATTTATGGAGGTGGTAGCACATTCCGCTTGCCTGATTGAACCTGTCAGGATACGCTACCCCTCTATCAGAGCAGCTTCATTCAACCACAAAGTTAAAAGTTCAGCTGTTACTTGCAGTAGTAGGATTCTGGTTAATCTTCAAAGCTAAGCAGGCCCGAGCCTGCTCTGTGCATGGATGGGGGACACTTTGTGGAAAACTAGCTTCCTGCGGGAGATAGTTTTAGTCCAGCCAGCAGGGGTTGCTCATTCCCTGATATGTACTTTAGGTTCCAAAAGTCAAAATATACAAAAATGACTTCTGCAGTGTAAGGCTTTTGATGAAGCATTAAATCGCCCCATGTAAAGATGAGTGTCCTTCGGATGAGGCATTAAACAGGCCTCCTGACTTTCTGTGGTGATTAATTCCCTACCTTAATGATGAATTTGATCTCATTCATGGAGGTGGTAGTGCATTCCGCCGGCCTTATAGAGCTTGGCAGGTTGCGCTTCCTTTGTGAAAAACTAGTCTGGCCAGCAGGGGGGGCTCTTTCCCTGACATGTACCTATGGGATCAAACGTCCTAATACAACGAGGCAGATTCCAGGCCGTGAAAAGGAGCAAATGTTTTTATGAAACCTTAATCCGGCACCTGTAAAAAGGAGCATCCTTCAAATGAGGCATTAAACTGGCGTCCTGACTTTCTGTGGTCATTAATTCCCTACCTTAATGATGAATTTGACCTAATTTATGGAGGTGGTAGCACAGTCTGCTGGCCTGATTGAACCTGTCAGGATGCGCTACCCCTCTATCAGAGCAGCTTCATTCAACCGAAACACAACAAGTTCAACTGTTGCGTGCAGTAGTCAGATTCTGGTTACTTTCTAAAGCTAAGCAGGCCCGAGCCTTCTCTGTGCATGGATGGGGGACACTTTGTGGAAAACTAGCTTCCTGTGGGAGATAGTTTTAGTCCAGTCAGCAGGGGTTGCTCATTCCATGATATGTATTTTAGGTTCCAAAAGTCCATATATACAAAAATGACTTCTGCAGTGTAAGGCTTTTGATGAAGCATTAAATCGCCCCATGTAAAAATGAGTGTCCTTCGGATGAGGCATTAAACAGGCCTCCTGACTTTCTGTGGTCATTAATTCCCTACCTTAATGATGAATTTGACCTAATTTATGGAGGTGGTAGCGCAATCTGCCGGCCTTATAGAGCCTGGCAGGTTGCGCTACCTTTGTGAAAAACTAGTCCCACCAGCAGGGGGTGCTCTTTCCCTGACATGTACCTATGGGATCAAACGTCATAATACAACGAGGCAGATTCCAGGCCGTGAAAAGGAGCAAATGTTTTTATGAAACCTTAATCCGGCCCCAGTAAAAAGGAGTGTCCTTCGCAAGAGGCATTAAACTGGCCTCCTGACTTTCTGTGGTCATTAATTCCCTACCTTAATGATGAATTTGACCTCATTTATGGAGGTGGTAGCACATTCCGCTGGCCTGATTGAACCTGTCAGGATGCGCTACCCCTCTATCAGAGCAGCTTCATTCAACCAAAACAGAACAAGTTCAACTGTTGCTTGCAGTAGTCAGATTCTGGTTACTCTCTAAAGCCAAGCAGACCCGAGCCTGCTCTGTGCATGGATGGGGGACACTTTGTGGAAAACTAGCTTCCTGTGGTAGATAGTTTTAGTCGAGCCAGCAGGGGTTGCTCATTCCCTGACATGTACCTATGGGATCAAACGTCCTAATACACAGAGGCAGATTCCAGGCTGTGGAAAGGAGCAAATGTTTTTCTGAAACCTTAATCCGGCACCTGTAAAAATGAGTGTCCTTCGGATGAGGCATTAAACAGGCCTCCTGACTTTCTGTGGTCATTAATTCCCTACCTTAATGATGAATTTGACCTCATTTATGGAGGTGGTAGCGCAATCTGCCGGCCTTATAGAGCCTGGCAGGTTGCGCTACCTTTGTGAAAAACTAGTCCCACCAGCAGGGGGTGCTCTTTCCCTGACATGTACCTATGGGATCAAACGTCCTAATACACAGAGGCAGATTCCAGGCTGTGGAAAGGAGCAAATGTTTTTCTGAAACCTTAATCCGGCACCTGTAAAAAGGAGCGTCCTTCGCATGAGGCATTAAACTGGCCTCCTGACTTTCTATGGTCATTAATTCCCTACCGTAACGATGAATTTGACCTCATTTATGGAGGTGGTAGCACATTCCGCTTGCCTGATTGAACCTGTCAGGATACGCTACCCCTCTATCAGAGCAGCTTCATTCAAACACAAAATTAAAAGTTCAACTGTTATTTGCAGTAGTCAGATTATGGTTAATCTCCAAAGCTAAACAGGGCCAAGCCTGATCTGTACATGGATGGGAGACCCTTTGTGGAAAGCTAGCTTCCTGCGGGAGACAGTTTTAGTCCAGCCAGCAGGGGTTGCTCATTCCCTGATATGTACTTTAGGTTCCAAAAGTCCAAATATATAGAAAAATGACATCTGCGCTGTAAGGCTTTTGATGAAGCATTAAATCGCCCCATGTAAAAATGAGTGTCCTTCGGATGAGGCATTAAACAGGCCTCCTGACTTTCTGTGGTCATTAGCCGCTTTTCCACTGTCGGGCCAGTGCGAGCCAGTGCTAAGAGCGTGCCGGGCGGGGCCAATGGCCTCGAGTCGCAAGCACCAAGACCAAAAGTAAGCTGCGTTTCCACTATCGAGCCAGTAGCCTGGCTGCGCAAACTTAAAGCCCGCCCTTTACACACCTCTTTGAATCAAACGTCACGAAACCTCTCCCCTTTCAGCGGGGAGATTGAAAGTAAGTCACCGTAGTGTGATTATCGAAGGAAGAGAGCCGAAGCGGCTGTTTGCTCCTTTCGGTGTTTTCTTGGTGGAAGATGAGGCAGCGTAAACAAGATGCGAAGACGGAGGCTCAGCAGCGTTTACGGCGAAAGCTTATATTAGCTGCAAGGCAAAAAGAACAATAAATCGACGTGGACGCCGGATACAGCGAATGCAGAAACGTCTAATGTTGGTGATGTCTGTTCTGATGCAAGAAGTGCTCTGCAACAGTTGTTTATGCAGCAGCAATATTTGTATTATATTACATTAATAAATCACTTGAAAAGAATCTTTGTTTTTATGACCGACACACAAGTCTTTCGTCTAACTTTGTATTACATTCAGCTAAATGTTGCATATTATCTACACACTACTGCAAAAAATAACTACACAGTTGTACTTCTAGTATAATTTTGTATGCTTTTATTTAGGTACAGATACAGGTACAGTGTATGTTAACAATTTATCAAGGTGTGTTGGTGAGTTTCTGTGGGTTTTTTTGGACGATGTAAATAAACTTATACATCAGATCTCATTTTTATAGGATCTTATTTGCATTTTTCCAAATTTATATACGAGTAGATACTATCAGACAGGCATTTAAATGTTTTAATCACATATCTTTAACAACAGTTAATAGTGTAACGATTACTGAATAGGACCTGATTTACACAGGACACAAAAGGTGCCCCATCAGATAACCATTTAAGTAATGTGCCCATCAAAACGGCATTTAATATCTGCCTAATGTAAGTTTCTTCTCTGGGCACCGCTTTGTCCATTGTGCGTTTTTATGGCTTTGTACTGCGCCGTGCGCCCGCAATTTCTTCAACTTGTCTCGAACTTTCATTGTGGTGCGCTGGATATTTAGCTTTGCGAATCCAGCAACGATGTATTTTATCACGTCTTTGTTTCTGCAGACGCCGTCAAACTGGCGTTGTATATTGTCATCGGCCCAAATACACAAAAGCCCTGTATTAGTAATACAGCGAAATGCGCATACCGCAGACACACTCCGCCTTTCACTTTGACCACGCCTCAAGCCCCGGCTGGCCCGCTTTGGCCCAAGGTTTTCGTCGGGCCGAAAAACCCGGGCCATTGGCCCTGAGGAAGCACCGACGAGGCACGATCAGGCACCGGAAGTGACAGTGGAAACGCGACTGGCTCTGGCACGCACTAGCACGCCGGCTTTTGGCCCGACAGTGGAAACACGGCTATTAATTCCCTACCTTAATGATGAATTTGACCTCATTTATGGAGGTGGTAGCGCAATCTGCCGGCCTTATAGAGCCTGGCAGGTTGCGCTACCCCTCTATCAGAGCAGCTTCATTCAACCGAAACAAAACAAGTTCAACTGTTGCGTGCAGTAGTCAGATTATGGTTACTTTCTAAAGCTAAGCAGTCCCGAGCCTGCTCTGTGCATGGATGGGGGACACTTTGTGGAAAACTAGCTTCCTGTGGGATATAGTTTTAGTCCAGTCAGCAGGGGTTGCTCATTCCATGATATGTATTTTAGGTTCCAAAAGTCCAAATATACAAAAATGACTTCTGCAATGTAAGGCTTTTGATGAAGCATTAAATCGCCCCATGTAAAAATGAGTGTCCTTCGGATGAGGCATTAAACAGGCCTCCTGACTTTCTGTGGTCATTAATTCTCTACTTTAATGATGAATTTGACCTCATTTATGGAGGTGGTAGCGCAATCTGCCGGCCTTATAGAGCCTGGCAGGTTGTGCTACCTTTGTGAAAAACTAGCCCCACCAGCAGGGGGTGCTCTTTCCCTGACATGTACCTATGGTATCAAACGTCCTAATACAACGAGGCAGATTCCAGGCTGTGGAAAGGAGCAAATGTTTTTCTGAAACCTTAATCCGGCACCTGTAAAAAGGAGCATCCTTCGCATGAGGCATTAAACTGGCCTCCTGACTTTCTGTGGTCATTAATTCCCTACCTTAATGATGAATTTGACCTCATTTATGGAGGTGGTAGCACATTCCGCTGGCCTGATTGAACCTGTCAGGATGCGCTACCCCTTTATCAGAGCAGCTTCATTCAACCAAACTGAACAAGTTCAAATGTTGCTTGCAGTAGTCAGATTATGGTTAATCTCCAAAGCTAAACAGGGCCAAGCCTGTTCTGTACATGGATGGGAGACCCTTTGTGGAAAACTAGCGTCCTGCGGGAGACAGTTTTAGTCCAGCCAGCAGGGGTTGCTCATTCCCTGATATGTACTTTAAGTTCCAAAAGTCCAAATATACAAAAATGACTTCTGCGCTGTAAGGCTTTTGATGAAGCATTAAATCGCCCCATGTAAAAATGAGTGTCCTTCGGATGAGGCATTAAACAGGCCTCCTGACTTTCTGTGGTCATTAATTCCCTACCTTAATGATGAATTTGACCTCATTTATGGAGGTGGTAGCGCAATCTGCCGGCCTTATAGAGTCTGGCAGGTTGCGCTACCTTTGTGAAAAACTAGTCCCACCAGCAGGGGGTGCTCTTTCCCTTACATGTACCTATGGGATCAAACGTCCTAATACAACGAGGCAGATTCCAGGCTGTGGAAAGGAGCAAATGTTTTTCTGAAACCTTAATCCAGCACCTGTAAAAAGGAGCATCCTTCGCATGAGGCATTAAATTGGCCTCCTGACTTTCTGTGGTCATTAATTCCCTACCTTAATGATGAATTTGACCCCATTTATGGAGGTGGTAGCACATTCCGCTGGCCTGATTGAGCCTGCTTAGTCAAGCCAGCAGGGGTTGCTCATTCCCTGATATGTACTTTAGGTTCCAAAAGTCAAAATATACAAAAATGACTTCTGCAGTGTAAGGCTTTTGATGAAGCATTAAATCGCCCCATGTAAAGATGAGTGTCCTTTGGATGAGGCATTAAACAGGCCTCCTGACTTTCTGTGGTCATTAATTCCCTACCTTAATGATGAATTTGACCTCATTCATGGAGGTGGTAGTGCATTCTGCCGGCCTTATAGAGCTTGGCAGGTTGCGCTTCCTTTGTGAAAAACTAGTCTGGCCAGCAGGGGGGGCTCTTTCCCTGACATGTACCTATGGGATCAAACGTCCTACAGTTTTTTACAATCGTTTTTGCACTAATAACTGAACCTTAATGTCATTTTTCAAAACTCTAGACACAAAACTCAAAACAGTCATTATTTGTAACACAGGCTGTCCAGTGTTCAAAACTTTGCATATTGCGTTCATATCTTTGAAGAAGCCTTACATTAGCAGAAGCATTGTTTCAAAAAACGAATTTATTATGAAATATCATAGGAACATTACTTTAGATCACTCATACACAAGTTACCCATAGTTTCAATGTGTTTTTGCTAGTACAATCATTAAATATAGTTGTACAAAATATGGGATTCAGGTTTCATTATTTTACTGTAGACTAGAGAGAATAGTACAGACACAATGGTATCATTGAAATACTGTAATGTGGAATTTACTGATGAAATAAATCACAACATAGGAAAAATTTAGCTAAAAAAAAGAAGAAAAAACAAAACAAAAACAATACAGTATACTGTAAACTGAATGGTTCCTCACTGCACTATGCATCTATGTTTCCATCAACCCGGTCTTGTGGATTTGGCCACAGGTTCTCATCTACATCACAATGGATGTTTTCATTTGCTAAACATCTTGGAAAGAATCCTCTGGCATGGCGAATCCAGGCCTGACACTGATCTGCTGTGATGTCATTGCATGCATCATCCATGGCCTGGAGAAGAGTGACTTGTTCGTGATGGTGCCTATCATAGACCTTCTACCTCCATGAGGAGAAAAACTCCTCAATTGGATTAAGGAAAGGGGAGTATGGAGGTAAATACAGGGTGAGAAATTGTGGATGGGCCTGAAACCATGCTTGCACCATTCGAGCATGATGAAACTGAACATTATCCCAAACTATTACGTAGGTCACACCATCAGCTCTACAGACCTAATTTAGCTCATCAAGGAAGGCTATGAGGAGAACTGCATTATATGACCCAACACGAGGTCTGCGTCCAACCACTCCATCTTCTGATATAGCTGCACACATGGTGATATTGGCTCCACATTGTCCAGGTACTCCGACAGTTGCCCGCTGGCCAATTAAATTCCGACCTATCCTCCTTGTCTTGGCTAGGTTAAAGCCTGCCTCATCCAAAAATAAGAATTTGTGATGGTTTTCATCAGCATCTAGCTCCATCACCCTCTAAAAAGACAAAAACAATTACCGATTACAATGATAGAATGTTTAGGGGGTTTTTTCTCCCCCAAAACCTGGCAAATTGATCATACCTGAACATACTCATTCCTCAGTTGCTTCACTCTATCTGTATTTCTTTCAAAAGGCACATGGTATAGTTGCTTTAAAGACACCTGATGTCTTTTCAGCACCCGTGCAATAGTCGACAAACTTATGGCTTCCACATTTCTGAATATGTCGTCATTGTCCAAGATGTGTTGCCAAATTTCTGTAAGGCGAATATCATTTCTGACCCGAACCATATTGACCACAGCCTGCTCTTGTTGGTCAGTCAGATTTTTGCTTCTGCCTCCCCTATGTGGCCTAGTCTCTATTCTGCAGGGAGAAAGTCACAATAAGAACAAATTTACAGAAATCACATCACAATCTGTGGTACACACTGCCATGCTTCATACACTAATTCACTGTAACAGTTTCAAGTAGCTTAAATTTTAGTGGATTCTGAAGACTTACCGGTTTTCATTGTGGAAAGTTCTGATGATTGAGGCCACCAATGATTTTCTGAGGTTTGGTTGAAATATTGTAGCTGCTGCACTCATTGTCATGCCATGATTTAGGACATAGTCTACAACCATAGCTCTGATTTCATTCGACACCCTTTGCTGTTGCTGCCGGTGTCTAGGTCTGTGGTTTTGTCCTCTACCACGTTCACCTACACCTCTCAAACGAGGCCCATGGCCACCTCTCTGGTGAGGCCTAAGCCCTCCTCTATGACGAGGCCCACGGCCACCTCTCAAAAGAGGTGCTTGTCCCCTTCTATTCCTTTGACCACCATGCAATCCTAGCCTTTCACCTTCCACTTCTGGCTCCATGTCCTCACTATGTTGAGTAGGCTACTACAGTAGGATACCACTTATCTTACTTATATATGCAATACAAATATGTGAAATCAATCAGCAGTAATGAGTAGCCATTAACTCATTAAAGCCACAAAAACAATTACGTAAAAGTGACATCTTGCATACAGTAATGTTGAATATAAAAATGTGTTCTGTAAAAGAGGTACATGGGGACATAGAAACCAAAGAATGAAATATGACATCCATAGATAACACTGTTAAAAAGAGGTACCACAGAGTTACATTTTTGTTCCTGGGCAACAAAACATATAAAGGTACCTTTAAAGGTACACAATGGGTCCTTACTGTACAATTATGCACCCAAAAAAGTGTACCCTTGGGAACACCCCAGTGACAGCTACTTGTACCCTAAAAGGTATAGTTTTCTACCTTTTTAGTGCAGTGTAGTCCATCTGGGTCATATTCTGTGGTAATTGGTGTCAAATGATCTATCCTGAAACTGTCATAATCTAAACATGCACTATTTTCCATAAAATATATGCTTAAAGAGTAATGCAACAGTTATTTATCATTTTAAGCAGATGTATCAATTGATAGTTCGATCTTTGTAATGAAATGAATGCACACTCAACTCAGATGTAATGTGTGAGTTGCATTTTGAAATAGTAATACTTTGATGTTAAGTTGTGTCATTTTGAACAGGTGATTTAAGTTCAATGAACAAATTATCTTTGGCTTATGTGTATTGTATCCAAGCATTTGAAAAATGTGTTAAGTGGTTTGAAAAATGTGCATTTTTGATCATTGGTTGTGAATTATGTGTCTAGAGTTTTGAAAAATGACATTACGGTTCTGTTATTAGTGCAAAAACGATTGTAAAAAACTGTAATACAACGAGGCAGATTCCAGGCTGTGGAAAGGAGCAAATGTTTTTCTGAAACCTTAATCCGGCCCCAGTAAAAAGGAGTGTCCTTCGCAAGAGGCATTAAACTAGCCTCCTGACTTTCTGTGGTCATTAATTCCCTACCGTAATGATGAATTTGACCTCATTTATGGAGGTGGTAGCACATTCCGCTTGCCTGATTGAACCTGTCAGGATACGCTACCCCTCTATCAGAGCAGCTTCATTCAACCACAAAGTTAAAAGTTCAACTGTTATTTGCAGTAGTCAGATTATGGTTAATCTCCAAAACTAAACAGGGCCAAGCCTGATCTGTACATGGATGGGAGACCCTTTGTGGAAAGCTAGCTTCCTGCGGGAGATAGTTTTAGTCCAGCCAGCAGGGGTTGCTCATTCCCTGATATGTACTTTAGGTTCCAAAAGTCCAAATATATAGAAAAATGACTTCTGCGCTGTAAGGCTTTTGATGAAGCATTAAATCGCCCCATGTAAAAATGAGTGTCCTTCGGATGAGGCATTAAACAGGCCTCCTGACTTTCTGTGGTCATTAATTCCCTACCTTAATGATGAATTTGACCTCATTTATGGAGGTGGTAGCGCAATCTGCCGGCCTTATAGAGCCTGGCAGGTTGCGCTACCTTTGTGAAAAACTAGTCCCACCAGCAGGGGGTGCTCTTTCCCTGACATGTACCTATGGGATCAAACGTCCTAATACAACGAGGCAGATTCCAGGCTGTGGAAAGGAGCAAATGTTTTTCTGAAACCTTAATCCGGCACCTGTAAAAAGGAGCGTCCTTCGCATGAGGCATTAAACTGGCCTCCTGACTTTCTGTGGTCATTAATTCCCTACCTTAATGATGAATTTGACCTCATTTATGGAGGTGGTAATGCATTCAGCCGGCCTTATAGAGCTTGGCAGGTTGCGCTTCCTTTGTGAAAAACTAGTCTGGCCAGCAGGGGGCCTCTTTCATTGAAATGTACCTATTGGATCAAACATCCTAATACAACGAGGCAGATTCCAGGCCATGAAAAGGAGCAAATGTTTTTATGAAACCTTAATCCGGCCCCAGTAAAAAGGAGTGTCCTTCGCAACAGGCATTAAACTGGCCTCCTGACTTTCTGTGGTCATTAATTCCCTACCTTAATGATGAATTTGACCTCATTTATAGAGGTGGTAGCACATTCCGCTGGCCTGATTGAACCTGTCAGGATGCGCTACCCCTCTATCAGAGCAGCTTCATTCAACCGAAACAGAACAAGTTAAACTGTTGCTTGCCGTAGTCAGATTCTGGTTACTCTCTAAAGCTAAGCAGGCCTGACCCTGCTCTGTGCAAGGATGGGGGACTCTTCGTGGAAATCTAGCTTCCTGCGGGAGATATTTTAGTCCAGCCAGCAGGGGTTGCTCGTTCCCTGATATGTACTTTAGGTTCCAAAAGTCCAAATATACAAAAATGACTTCTGCAGTGTAAAGCTTTTGATGAAGCATTAAATCGCCCCATGTAAAAATGAGTGTCCTTCGGATGAGGCATTAAACAGGCCTCCTGACTTTCTGTGGTCATTAATTCCCTACCTTAATGATGAATTTGACCTCATTTATGGAGGTGGTAGTGCATTCCGCCGGCCTTAGAGATCTTGGCAGGTTGCGCTTCCGTTGTGAAAAACTAGACTGGCCAGCAGGGGGTGCTCTTTCCCTGACATGTACCTATGGGATTAAACGTCCTAATACAACGAGGCAGATTCCAGGCTGTGGAAAGGAGCAAATGTTTTAATGAAACCTTAATCCAACACCTGTAAAAAGGAGCGTCCTTCGCATGAGGCATTAAACTGGCCTCCTGACTTTCTGTGGTCATTAATTCCCTACCGTAATGATGAATTTGACCTCATTTATGGAGGTGGTAGCACATTCCGCTTGCCTGATTGAACCTGTCAGGATACGCTACCCCTCTATCAGAGCAGCTTCATTCAACCACAAAGTTAAAAGTTCAACTGTTATTTGCAGTAGTCAGATTATGGTTAATCTCCAAAACTAAACAGGGCCAAGCCTGATCTGTACATGGATGGGAGACCCTTTGTGGAAGGCTAGCTTCCTGCGGGAGATAGTTTTAGTCCAGCCAGCAGGGGTTGCTCATTCCCTGATATGTACTTTAGGTTCCAAAAGTCCAAATATATAGAAAAATGACTTCTGCGCTGTAAGGCTTTTGATGAAGCATTAAATCGCCCCATGTAAAAATGAGTGTCCTTCGGATGAGGCATTAAACAGGCCTCCTGACTTTCTGTGGTCATTAATTCCCTACCTTAATGATGAATTTGACCTCATTTATGGAGGTGGTAGCGCAATCTGCCGGCCTTATAGAGCCTGGCAGGTTGCGCTACCTTTGTGAAAAACTAGTCCCACCAGCAGGGGGTGCTCTTTCCCTGACATGTACCTATGGGATCAAACGTCCTAGTACAACGAGGCAGATTCCAGGCTGTGGAAAGGAGCAAATGTTTTTCTGAAACCTTAATCCGGCTCCTGTAAAAAGGAGCATCCTTCGCATAAGGCATTAAACTGGCCTCCTGACTTTCTGTGGTCATTAATTCCCTACCTTAATGATGAATTTGACCTCATTTATGGAGGTGGTAGCACATTCCGCTGGCTGATTGAACCTGTCAGGATGCGCTACCCCTCTATCAGAGCTGCTTCATTCAACCGAAGCAAAACAAGTTCAACTGTTGCTTGCAGTAGTCCGATTCTGGTTACTCTCTAAAGCTAAGCAGGCCAGAGCCTGGTCTGTGCATGGATGGGGGACACTTTGTGGTAAACTATCTTCCTGCATGAGATAGTTTTAGTCCAGCCAGCAGGGGTTGCTCATTCCCTGATATGTACTTTAGGTTCCAAAAGTCCAAATATACAAAAATGACTTCTGCGCTGTAAGGCTTTTGATGAAGCATTAAATCGCCCCATGTAAAAATGAGTGTCCTTCGGATGAGGCATTAAACAGGCCTCCTGACTTTCTGTGGTCATTAATTCCCTACCTTAATGATGAATTTGACCTCATTTATGGAGGTGGTAATGCATTCAGCCGGCCTTATAGAGCTTGGCAGGTTGCGCTTCCTTTGTGAAAAACTAGTATGGCCAGCAGGGGGGGCTCTTTCCCTGAAATGTACCTATTGGATCAAACATCCTAATACAACGAGGCAGATTCCAGGCCGTGAAAAGGAGCAAATGTTTTTATGAAACCTTAATCCGGCCCCAGTAAAAAGGAGTGTCCTTCGCAAGAGGCATTAAACTGGCCTCCTGACTTTCTGTGGTCATTAATTCCCTACCTTAATGATGAATTTGACCTCATTTATGGAGGTGGTAGCACATTCCGCTGGCCTGATTGAACCTGTCAGGATGCGCTACCCCTCTATCAGAGCAGCTTCATTCAAACGAAACAGAACAAGTTCAACTGTTGCTTGCCGTAGTCAGATTCTGGTTACTCTCTAAAACTAAGCAGGCCTGACCCTGCTCTGTGCAAGGATGGGGGACTCTTCGTGGAAATCTAGCTTCCTGCGGGAGATAGTTTCAGTCCACCCAGCAGGGGTTGCTCATTCCCTGATATGTACTTTAGGTTCCAAAAGTCCAAATATACAAAAATGACTTCTGCAGTGTAAAGCTTTTGATGAAGCATTAAATCGCCCCATGTAAAAATGAGTGTCCTTCGGATGAGGCATTAAACAGGCCTCCTGACTTTCTGTGGTCATTAATTCCCTACCTTAATGATGAATTTGACCTCATTTATGGAGGTGGTAGCGCAATCTGCCGGCCTTATAGAGCCTGGCAGGTTGCGCTACCTTTGTGAAAAACTAGTCCCACCAGCAGGGGGTGCTCTTTCCCTGACATGTACCTATGGGATCAAACGTCCTAATACAACGAGGCAGATTCCAGGCTGTGGAAAGGAGCAAATGTTTTTCTGAAACCTTAATCCGGCACCTGTAAAAAGGAGCATCCTTCGCATGAGGCATTAAACTGGCCTCCTGACTTTCTGTGGTCATTAATTCCCTACCTTAATGATGAATTTGACCTCATTTATGGAGGTGGTAGCACATTCCGCTGGCCTGATTGAACCTGTCAGGATGCGCTACCCCTCTATCAGAGCAGCTTCATTCAACCAAAACAGAACAAGTTCAACTGTTGCTTGCAGTAGTCAGATTATGGTTAATCTCCAAAGCTAAACAGGGCCAAGCCGGTTCTGTACTTGGATGGAGACCCTTTGTGGAAAACTAGCTTCCTGCGGGAGATAGTTTTAGTCCAGCCAGCAGGGGTTGCTCATTCCCTGATATGTACTTTAGGTTCCAAAAGTCCAAATATACAAAAATGACTTCTGCGCTGTAAGGCTTTTGATGAAGCATTAAATCAACCCATGTAAAAATGAGTGTCCTTCGGATGAGGCATTAAACAGGCCTCCTGACTTTCTGTGGTCATTAATTCCCTACCTTAATGATGAATTTGACCTCATTTATGGAGGTGGTAGCACATTCCGCTGGCCTGATTGAACCTGTCAGGATGCGCTACCCCTCTATCAGAGCAGCTTCATTCAACCAAAACAGAACAAGTTCAACTGTTGCTTGCAGTAGTCAGATTATGGTTAATCTCCAAAGCTAAACAGGGCCAAGCCGGTTCTGTACATGGATGGGAGACCCTTTGTGGAAAACTAGCTTCCTGCGGGAGATAGTTTTAGTCCAGCCAGCAGGGGTTGCTCATTCCCTGATATGTACTTTAGGTTCCAAAAGTCCAAATATACAAAAATGACTTCTGCGCTGTAAGGCTTTTGATGAAGCATTAAATCAACCCATGTAAAAATGAGTGTCCTTCGGATGAGGCATTAAACAGGCCTCCTGACTTTCTGTGGTCATTAATTCCCTACCTTAATGATGAATTTGACCTCATTTATGGAGGTGGTAGCGCAATCTGCCGGCCTTATAGAGCCTGGCAGGTTGCGCTACCTTTGTGAAAAACTAGTCCCACCAGCAGGGGGTGCTCTTTCCCTGACATGTACCTATGGGATCAAACGTCCTAGTACAACGAGGCAGATTCCAGGCTGTGGAAAGGAGCAAATGTTTTTCTGAAACCTTAATCCGGCTCCTGTAAAAAGGAGCATCCTTCACATAAGGCATTAAACTGACCTCCTGACTTTCTGTGGTCATTAATTCCCTACCTTAATGATGAATTTGACCTCATTTATGGAGGTGGTAGCACATTCTGCTGGCTGATTGAACCTGTCAGGATGCGCTACCCCTCTATCAGAGCAGCTTCATTCAACCAAAACAGAACAAGTTCAACTGTTGCTTGCAGTAGTCAGATTATGGTTAATCTCCAAAGCTAAACAGGGCCAAGCCGGTTCTGTACATGGATGGGAGACCCTTTGTGGAAAACTAGCTTCCTGCGGGAGATAGTTTTAGTCCAGCCAGCAGGGGTTGCTCATTCCCTGATATGTACTTTAGGTTCCAAAAGTCCAAATATACAAAAATGACTTCTGCGCTGTAAGGCTTTTGATGAAGCATTAAATCAACCCATGTAAAAATGAGTGTCCTTCGGATGAGGCATTAAACAGGCCTCCTGACTTTCTGTGGTCATTAATTCCCTACCTTAATGATGAATTTGACCTCATTTATGGAGGTGGTAGCGCAATCTGCCGGCCTTATAGAGCCTGGCAGGTTGCGCTACCTTTGTGAAAAACTAGTCCCACCAGCAGGGGGTGCTCTTTCCCTGACATGTACCTATGGGATCAAACGTCCTAGTACAACGAGGCAGATTCCAGGCTGTGGAAAGGAGCAAATGTTTTTCTGAAACCTTAATCCGGCTCCTGTAAAAAGGAGAATCCTTCACATAAGGCATTAAACTGACCTCCTGACTTTCTGTGGTCATTAATTCCCTACCTTAATGATGAATTTGACCTCATTTATGGAGGTGGTAGCACATTCTGCTGGCTGATTGAACCTGTCAGGATGCGCTACCCCTCTATCAGAGCAGCTTCATTCAACCGAAGCAAAACAAGTTCAACTGTTGCTTGCAGTAGTCAGATTCTGGTTACTCTCTAAAGCTAAGCAGGCCAGAGCCTGGTCTGTGCATGGATGGGGGACACTTTGTGGTAAACTATCTTCCTGCATGAGATAGTTTTAGTCCAGCCAGCAGGGGTTGCTCATTCCCTGATATGTACTTTAGGTTCCAAAACTCCAAATATACAAAAATGACTTCTGCGCTGTAAGGCTTTTGATGAAGCATTAAATCGCCCCATGTAAAAATGAGTGTCCTTCGGATGAGGCATTAAACAGGCCTCCTGACTTTCTGTGGTCATTAATTCCCTACCTTAATGATGAATTTGACCTCATTTATGGAGGTGGTAGCGCAATCTGCCGGCCTTATAGAGCCTGGCAGGTTGCGCTACCTTTGTGAAAAACTAGTCCCACCCGCAGGGGGTGCTCTTTCCCTGACATGTACCTATGGGATCAAACGTCCTAATACAACGAGGCAGATTCCAGGCTGTGGAAGGGAGCAAATGTTTTTCTGAAACCTTAATCCGGCACCTGTAAAAAGGAGCATCCTTCGCATGAGGCATTAAACTGGCCTCCTGACTTTCTGTGGTCATTAATTCCCTACCTTAATGATGAATTTGACCTCAATTATGGAGGTGGTAGCACATTCCGCTGGCCTGATTGAACCTGTCAGGATGCGCTACCCCTCTATCAGAGCAGCTTCATTCAACCAAAACAGAACAAGTTCAACTGTTGCTTGCAGTAGTCAGATTATGGTTAATCTCCAAAGCTAAACAGGGCCAAGCCGGTTCTGTACATGGATGGGAGACCCTTTGTGGAAAACTAGCTTCCTGCGGGAGATAGTTTTAGTCCAGCCAGCAGGGGTTGCTCATTCCCTGATATGTACTTTAGGTTCCAAAAGTCCAAATATACAAAAATGACTTCTGCGCTGTAAGGCTTTTGATGAAGCATTAAATCAACCCATGTAAAAATGAGTGTCCTTCGGATGAGGCATTAAACAGGCCTCCTGACTTTCTGTGGTCATTAATTCCCTACCTTAATGATGAATTTGACCTCATTTATGGAGGTGGTAGCGCAATCTGCCGGCCTTATAGAGCCTGGCAGGTTGCGCTACCTTTGTGAAAAACTAGTCCCACCAGCAGGGGGTGCTCTTTCCCTGACATGTACCTATGGGATCAAACGTCCTAGTACAACGAGGCAGATTCCAGGCTGTGGAAAGGAGCAAATGTTTTTCTGAAACCTTAATCCGGCTCCTGTAAAAAGGAGCATCCTTCGCATAAGGCATTAAACTGGCCTCCTGACTTTCTGTGGTCATTAATTCCCTACCTTAATGATGAATTTGACCTCATTTATGGAGGTGGTAGCACATTCCGCTGGCTGATTGAACCTGTCAGGATGCGCTACCCCTCTATCAGAGCAGCTTCATTCAACCGAAGCAAAACAAGTTCAACTGTTGCTTGCAGTAGTCAGATTCTGGTTACTCTCTAAAGCTAAGCAGGCCAGAGCCTGGTCTGTGCATGGATGGGGGACACTTTGTGGTAAACTATCTTCCTGCATGAGATAGTTTTAGTCCAGCCAGCAGGGGTTGCTCATTCCCTGATATGTACTTTAGGTTCCAAAAGTCCAAATATACAAAAATGACTTCTGCGCTGTAAGGCTTTTGATGAAGCATTAAATCGCCCCATGTAAAAATGAGTGTCCTTCGGATGAGGCATTAAACAGGCCTCCTGACTTTCTGTGGTCATTAATTCCCTACCTTAATGATGAATTTGACCTCATTTATGGAGGTGGTAGCGCAATCTGCCGGCCTTATAGAGCCTGGCAGGTTGCGCTACCTTTGTGAAACACTAGTCCCACCAGCAGGGGGTGCTCTTTCCCTGACATGTACCTATGGGATCAAACGTCCTAATACAACGAGGCAGATTCCAGGCTGTGGAAAGGAGCAAATGTTTTTCTGAAACCTTAATCCGGCACCTGTAAAAATGAGTGTCCTTCGGATGAGGCATTAAACAGGCCTCCTGACTTTCTGTGGTCATTAATTCCCTACCTTAATGATGAATTTGACCTCATTTATGGAGGTGGTAGCGCAATCTGCCGGCCTTATAGAGCCTGGCAGGTTGCGCTACCTTTGTGAAAAACTAGTCCCACCAGCAGGGGGTGCTCTTTCTCTGACATGTACCTATGGGATCAAACGTCCTAATACAACGAGGCAGATTCCAGGCTGTGGAAAGGAGCAAATGTTTTTCTGAAACCTTAATCCGGCACCTGTAAAAAGGAGCATCCTTCGCATGAGGCATTAAACTGGCCTCCTGACTTTCTGTGGTCATTAATTCCCTACCTTAATGATGAATTTGACCTCATTTATGGAGGTGGTAGCACATTCCGCTGGCCTGATTGAACCTGTCAGGATGCGCTACCCCTCTATCAGAGCAGCTTCATTCAACCAAAACAGAACAAGTTCATCTGTTGCTTGCAGTAGTCAGATTATGGTTAATCTCCAAAGCTAAACAGGGCCAAGCCTGTTCTGTACATGGATGGGAGACCCTTTGTGGAAAACTAGCTTCCTGCGGGAGATAGTTTTAGTCCAGCCAGCAGGGGTTGCTCATTCCCTGATATGTACTTTAGGTTCCAAAAGTCCAAATATACAAAAATGACTTCTGCGCTGTAAGGCTTTTGATGAAGCATTAAATCGCCCCATGTAAAAATGAGTGTCCTTCGGATGAGGCATTAAACAGGCCTCCTGACTTTCTGTGGTCATTAATTCCCTACCTTAATGATGAATTTGACCTCATTTATGGAGGTGGTAATGCATTCAGCCGGCCTTATAGAGCTTGGCAGGTTGCGCTTCCTTTGTGAAAAACTAGTATGGCCAGCAGGGGGGGCTCTTTCCCTGAAATGTACCTATTGGATCAAACATCCTAATACAACGAGGCATATTCCAGGCCGTGAAAAGGAGCAAATGTTTTTATGAAACCTTAATCCGGCCCCAGTAAAAAGGAGTGTCCTTCGCAAGAGGCATTAAACTGGCCTCCTGACTTTCTGTGGTCATTAATTCCCTACCTTAATGATGAATTTGACCTCATTTATGGAGGTGGTAGCACATTCCGCTGGCCTGATTGAACCTGTCAGGATGCGCTACCCCTCTATCAGAGCAGCTTCATTCAAACGAAACAGAACAAGTTCAACTGTTGCTTGCCGTAGTCAGATTCTGGTTACTCTCTAAAGCTAAGCAGGCCTGACCCTGCTCTGTGCAAGGATGGGGGACTCTTCGTGGAAATCTAGCTTCCTGCGGGAGATAGTTTCAGTCCACCCAGCAGGGGTTGCTCATTCCCTGATATGTACTTTAGGTTCCAAAAGTCCAAATATACAAAAATGACTTCTGCAGTGTAAAGCTTTTGATGAAGCATTAAATCGCCCCATGTAAAAATGAGTGTCCTTCGGATGAGGCATTAAACAGGCCTCCTGACTTTCTGTGGTCATTAATTCCCTACCTTAATGATGAATTTGACCTCATTTATGGAGGTGGTAGCGCAATCTGCCGGCCTTATAGAGCCTGGCAGGTTGCGCTACCTTTGTGAAAAACTAGTCCCACCCGCAGGGGGTGCTCTTTCCCTGACATGTACCTATGGGATCAAACGTCCTAATACAACGAGGCAGATTCCAGGCTGTGGAAAGGAGCAAATGTTTTTCTGAAACCTTAATCCGGCACCTGTAAAAAGGAGCATCCTTCGCATGAGGCATTAAACTGGCCTCCTGACTTTCTGTGGTCATTAATTCCCTACCTTAATGATGAATTTGACCTCATTTATGGAGGTGGTAGCACATTCCGCTGGCCTGATTGAACCTGTCAGGATGCGCTACCCCTCTATCAGAGCAGCTTCATTCAACCAAAACAGAACAAGTTCAACTGTTGCTTGCAGTAGTCAGATTATGGTTAATCTCCAAAGCTAAACAGGGCCAAGCTGGTTCTGTACATGGATGGGAGACCCTTTGTGGAAAACTAGCTTCCTGCGGGAGATAGTTTTAGTCCAGCCAGCAGGGGTTGCTCATTCCCTGATATGTACTTTAGGTTCCAAAAGTCCAAATATACAAAAATGACTTCTGCGCTGTAAGGCTTTTGATGAAGCATTAAATCAACCCATGTAAAAATGAGTGTCCTTCGGATGAGGCATTAAACAGGCCTCCTGACTTTCTGTGGTCATTAATTCCCTACCTTAATGATGAATTTGACCTCATTTATGGAGGTGGTAGCGCAATCTGCCGGCCTTATAGAGCCTGGCAGGTTGCGCTACCTTTGTGAAAAACTAGTCCCACCAGCAGGGGGTGCTCTTTCCCTGACATGTACCTATGGGATCAAATGTCCTAGTACAACGAGGCAGATTCCAGGCTGTGGAAAGGAGCAAATGTTTTTCTGAAACCTTAATCCGGCTCCTGTAAAAAGGAGCATCCTTCGCATAAGGCATTAAACTGGCCTCCTGACTTTCTGTGGTCATTAATTCCCTACCTTAATGATGAATTTGACCTCATTTATGGAGGTGGTAGCACATTCCGCTGGCCTGATTGAACCTGTCAGGATGCGCTACCCCTCTATCAGAGCAGCTTCATTCAACCAAAACAGAACAAGTTCAACTGTTGCTTGCAGTAGTCAGATTATGGTTAATCTCCAAAGCTAAACAGGGCCAAGCCGGTTCTGTACATGGATGGGAGACCCTTTGTGGAAAACTAGCTTCCTGCGGGAGATAGTTTTAGTCCAGCCAGCAGGGGTTGCTCATTCCCTGATATGTACTTTAGGTTCCAAAAGTCCAAATATACAAAAATGACTTCTGCGCTGTAAGGCTTTTGATGAAGCATTAAATCAACCCATGTAAAAATGAGTGTCCTTCGGATGAGGCATTAAACAGGCCTCCTGACTTTCTGTGGTCATTAATTCCCTACCTTAATGATGAATTTGACCTCATTTATGGAGGTGGTAGCGCAATCTGCCGGCCTTATAGAGCCTGGCAGGTTGCGCTACCTTTGTGAAAAACTAGTCCCACCAGCAGGGGGTGCTCTTTCCCTGACATGTACCTATGGGATCAAACGTCCTAGTACAACGAGGCAGATTCCAGGCTGTGGAAAGGAGCAAATGTTTTTCTGAAACCTTAATCCGGCTCCTGTAAAAAGGAGCATCCTTCGCATAAGGCATTAAACTGGCCTCCTGACTTTCTGTGGTCATTAATTCCCTACCTTAATGATGAATTTGACCTCATTTATGGAGGTGGTAGCACATTCCGCTGGCTGATTGAACCTGTCAGGATGCGCTACCCCTCTATCAGAGCAGCTTCATTCAACCGAAGCAAAACAAGTTCAACTTTTGCTTGCAGTAGTCAGATTCTGGTTACTCTCTAAAGCTAAGCAGGCCAGAGCCTGGTCTGTGCATGGATGGGGGACACTTTGTGGTAAACTATCTTCCTGCATGAGATAGTTTTAGTCCAGCCAGCAGGGGTTGCTCATTCCCTGATATGTACTTTAGGTTCCAAAAGTCCAAATATACAAAAATGACTTCTGCGCTGTAAGGCTTTTGATGAAGCATTAAATCGCCCCATGTAAAAATGAGTGTCCTTCGGATGAGGCATTAAACAGGCCTCCTGACTTTCTGTGGTCATTAATTCCCTACCTTAATGATGAATTTGACCTCATTTATGGAGGTGGTAGCGCAATCTGCCGGCCTTATAGAGCCTGGCAGGTTGCGCTACCTTTGTGAAACACTAGTCCCACCAGCAGGGGGTGCTCTTTCCCTGACATGTACCTATGGGATCAAACGTCCTAATACAACGAGGCAGATTCCAGGCTGTGGAAAGGAGCAAATGTTTTTCTGAAACCTTAATCCGGCACCTGTAAAAATGAGTGTCCTTCGGATGAGGCATTAAACAGGCCTCCTGACTTTCTGTGGTCATTAATTCCCTACCTTAATGATGAATTTGACCTCATTTATGGAGGTGGTAGCGCAATCTGCCGGCCTTATAGAGCCTGGCAGGTTGCGCTACCTTTGTGAAAAACTAGTCCCACCAGCAGGGGGTGCTCTTTCCCTGACATGTACCTATGGGATCAAACGTCCTAATACAACGAGGCAGATTCCAGGCTGTGGAAAGGAGCAAATGTTTTTCTGAAACCTTAATCCGGCACCTGTAAAAAGGAGCATCCTTCGCATGAGGCATTAAACTGGCCTCCTGACTTTCTGTGGTCATTAATTCCCTACCTTAATGATGAATTTGACCTCATTTATGGAGGTGGTAGCACATTCCGCTGGCTGATTGAACCTGTCAGGATGCGCTACCCCTCTATCAGAGCTGCTTCATTCAACCGAAGCAAAACAAGTTCAACTGTTGCTTGCAGTAGTCAGATTCTGGTTACTCTCTAAAGCTAAGCAGGCCAGACCCTGGTCTGTGCATGGATGGGGGACACTTTGTGGTAAACTATCTTCCTGCATGAGATAGTTTTAGTCCAGCCAGCAGGGGTTGCTCATTCCCTGATATGTACTTTAGGTTCCAAAAGTCCAAATATACAAAAATGACTTCTGCGCTGTAAGGCTTTTGATGAAGCATTAAATCGCCCCATGTAAAAATGAGTGTCCTTCGGATGAGGCATTAAACAGGCCTCCTGACTTTCTGTGGTCATTAATTCCCTACCTTAATGATGAATTTGACCTCATTTATGGAGGTGGTAATGCATTCAGCCGGCCTTATAGAGCTTGGCAGGTTGCGCTTCCTTTGTGAAAAACTAGTATGGCCAGCAGGGGGGGCTCTTTCCCTGAAATGTACCTATTGGATCAAACATCCTAATACAACGAGGCAGATTCCAGGCCGTGAAAAGGAGCAAATGTTTTTATGAAACCTTAATCCGGCCCCAGTAAAAAGGAGTGTCCTTCGCAAGAGGCATTAAACTGGCCTCCTGACTTTCTGTGGTCATTAATTCCCTACCTTAATGATGAATTTGACCTCATTTATGGAGGTGGTAGCACATTCCGCTGGCCTGATTGAACCTGTCAGGATGCGCTACCCCTCTATCAGAGCAGCTTCATTCAAACGAAACAGAACAAGTTCAACTGTTGCTTGCCGTAGTCAGATTCTGGTTACTCTCTAAAGCTAAGCAGCCCCGAGCCTGCTATGTGTATGGATGGGGGACACTTTGTGAAAAACTAGCTTCCTGCGGTAGATAGTTTTAGTCCAGCCAGCAGGGGTTGCTCATTCCCTGATATGTACTTTAGGTTCCAAAAGTCAAAATATACAAAAATGACTTCTGCAGTGTAAGGCTTTTGATGAAGCATTAAATCGCCCCATGTAAAGATGAGTGTCCTTCGGATGAGGCATTAAACAGGCCTCCTGACTTTCTGTGGTCATTAATTCCCTACCTTAATGATGAATTTGACCTCATTCATGGAGGTGGTAGCGTAATCTGCCGGCCTTATATAGCCTGGCAGGTTGCGCTACCTTTGTGAAAAACTAGTCAAACCAGCAGGGGGTGCTCTTTCCCTGACATGTACCTATGGGATCAAAAGTCCTAATACAACGAGGCAGATTCCAGGCTGTGGAAAGGAGCAAATGTTTTTCTGAAACCTTAATCCGGCACCTGTAAAAAGGAGCGTCCTTCGCATGAGGCATTAAACTGGCCTCCTGACTTTCTGTGGTCATTAATTCCCTACCTTAATGATGAATTTGACCTCATTAATGGAGGTGGTAATGCATTCAGCCGGCCTTATAGAGCTTGGCAGGTTGTGCTTCCTTTGTGAAAAACTAGTCTGGCCAGCAGGGGGGGCTCTTTCCCTGAAATGTACCTATTGGATCAAACATCCTAATACAACGAGGCAGATTCCAGGCCGTGAAAAGGAGCAAATGTTTTTATGAAACCTTAATCCGGCCCCAGTAAAAAGGAGTGTCCTTCGCAAGAGGCATTAAACTGGCCTCCTGACTTTCTGTGGTCATTAATTCCCTTCCTTTTATGATGAATTTGACCTCATTTATGGAGGTGGTAGCACATTCCGCTGGCCTGATTGAACCTGTCAGGATGCGCTACCCCTCTATCAGAGCAGCTTCATTCAACCGAAACAGAACAAGTTCAACTGTTGCTTGCCGTAGTCAGATTCTGGTTACTCTCTAAAGCTAAGCAGGCCTGACCCTGCTCTGTGCAAGGATGGGGGACTCTTCGTGGAAATCTAGCTTCCTGCAGGAGATAGTTTCAGTCCAGCCAGCAGGGGTTGCTCATTCCCTGATATGTACTTTAGGTTCCAAAAGTCCAAATATTCAAAAATGACTTCTGCAGTGTAAAGCTTTTGATGAAGCATTAAATCGCCCCATGTAAAAATGAGTGTCCTTCGGATGAGGCATTAAACTGGCCTCCTGACTTTCTGTGGTCATTAATTCCCTACCTTAATGATGAATTTGACCTCATTTATGGAGGTGGTAGCGCAATCTGCCGGCCTTATAGAGCCTGGCAGGTTGCGCTACCTTTGTGAAAAACTAGTCCCACCAGCAGGGGGTGCTCTTTCCCTGACATGTACCTATGGGATCAAACGTCCTAATACAACGAGGCAGATTCCAGGCTGTGGAAAGGAGCAAATGTTTTTCTGAAACCTTAATCCGGCACCTGTAAAAAGGAGCATCCTTTGCATAAGGCATTAAACTGGCCTCCTGACTTTCTGTGGTCATTAATTCCCTACCTTAATGATGAATTTGACCTCATTTATGGAGGTGGTAGCACATTCCGCTGGCCTGATTGAACCTGTCAGGATACGCTACCCCTCTATCAGAGCAGCTTCATTCAACCGAAACAGAACAAGTTCAACTGTTGCTTGCAGTAGTCAGATTCTGGTTACTCTCTAAAGCTAAGCAGCCCCGAGCCTGCTATGTGTATGGATGGGGGACACTTTGTGAAAAACTAGCTTCCTGCGGTAGATAGTTTTAGTCCAGCCAGCAGGGGTTGCTCATTCCCTGATATGTACTTTAGGTTCCAAAAGTCCAAATATACAAAAATGACTTCTGCGCTGTAAGGCTTTTGATGAAGCATTAAATCGCCCCATGTAAAAATGAGTGTCCTTCGGATGAGGCATTAAACAGGCCTCCTGACTTTCTGTGGTCATTAATTCCCTACCTTAATGATGAATTTGACCTCATTTATGGAGGTGGTAATGCATTCAGCCGGCCTTATAGAGCTTGGCAGGTTGCGCTTCCTTTGTGAAAAACTAGTATGGCCAGCAGGGGGGGCTCTTTCCCTGAAATGTACCTATTGGATCAAACATCCTAATACAACGAGGCAGATTCCAGGCCGTGAAAAGGAGCAAATGTTTTTATGAAACCTTAATCCGGCCCCAGTAAAAAGGAGTGTCCTTCGCAAGAGGCATTAAACTGGCCTCCTGACTTTCTGTGGTCATTAATTCCCTACCTTAATGATGAATTTGACCTCATTTATGGAGGTGGTAGCACATTCCGCTGGCCTGATTGAACCTGTCAGGATGCGCTACCCCTCTATCAGAGCAGCTTCATTCAAACGAAATAGAACAAGTTCAACTGTTGCTTGCCGTAGTCAGATTCTGGTTACTCTCTAAAGCTAAGCAGCCCCGAGCCTGCTATGTGTATGGATGGGGGACACTTTGTGAAAAACTAGCTTCCTGCGGTAGATAGTTTTAGTCCAGCCAGCAGGGGTTGCTCATTCCCTGATATGTACTTTAGGTTCCAAAAGTCAAAATATACAAAAATGACTTCTGCAGTGTAAGGCTTTTGATGAAGCATTAAATCGCCCCATGTAAAGATGAGTGTCCTTCGGATGAGGCATTAAACAGGCCTCCTGACTTTCTGTGGTCATTAATTCCCTACCTTAATGATGAATTTGACCTCATTCATGGAGGTGGTAGCGTAATCTGCCGGCCTTATATAGCCTGGCAGGTTGCGCTACCTTTGTGAAAAACTAGTCAAACCAGCAGGGGGTGCTCTTTCCCTGACATGTACCTATGGGATCAAAAGTCCTAATACAACGAGGCAGATTCCAGGCTGTGGAAAGGAGCAAATGTTTTTCTGAAACCTTAATCCGGCACCTGTAAAAAGGAGCGTCCTTCGCATGAGGCATTAAACTGGCCTCCTGACTTTCTGTGGTCATTAATTCCCTACCTTAATGATGAATTTGACCTCATTAATGGAGGTGGTAATGCATTCAGCCGGCCTTATAGAGCTTGGCAGGTTGTGCTTCCTTTGTGAAAAACTAGTCTGGCCAGCAGGGGGGGCTCTTTCCCTGAAATGTACCTATTGGATCAAACATCCTAATACAACGAGGCAGATTCCAGGCCGTGAAAAGGAGCAAATGTTTTTATGAAACCTTAATCCGGCCCCAGTAAAAAGGAGTGTCCTTCGCAAGAGGCATTAAACTGGCCTCCTGACTTTCTGTGGTCATTAATTCCCTTCCTTTTATGATGAATTTGACCTCATTTATGGAGGTGGTAGCACATTCCGCTGGCCTGATTGAACCTGTCAGGATGCGCTACCCCTCTATCAGAGCAGCTTCATTCAACCGAAACAGAACAAGTTCAACTGTTGCTTGCCGTAGTCAGATTCTGGTTACTCTCTAAAGCTAAGCAGGCCTGACCCTGCTCTGTGCAAGGATGGGGGACTCTTCGTGGAAATCTAGCTTCCTGCAGGAGATAGTTTCAGTCCAGCCAGCAGGGGTTGCTCATTCCCTGATATGTACTTTAGGTTCCAAAAGTCCAAATATTCAAAAATGACTTCTGCAGTGTAAAGCTTTTGATGAAGCATTAAATCGCCCCATGTAAAAATGAGTGTCCTTCGGATGAGGCATTAAACTGGCCTCCTGACTTTCTGTGGTCATTAATTCCCTACCTTAATGATGAATTTGACCTCATTTATGGAGGTGGTAGCGCAATCTGCCGGCCTTATAGAGCCTGGCAGGTTGCGCTACCTTTGTGAAAAACTAGTCCCACCAGCAGGGGGTGCTCTTTCCCTGACATGTACCTATGGGATCAAACGTCCTAATACAACGAGGCAGATTCCAGGCTGTGGAAAGGAGCAAATGTTTTTCTGAAACCTTAATCCGGCACCTGTAAAAAGGAGCATCCTTTGCATAAGGCATTAAACTGGCCTCCTGACTTTCTGTGGTCATTAATTCCCTACCTTAATGATGAATTTGACCTCATTTATGGAGGTGGTAGCACATTCCGCTGGCCTGATTGAACCTGTCAGGATACGCTACCCCTCTATCAGAGCAGCTTCATTCAACCGAAACAGAACAAGTTCAACTGTTGCTTGCAGTAGTCAGATTCTGGTTACTCTCTAAAGCTAAGCAGCCCCGAGCCTGCTATGTGTATGGATGGGGGACACTTTGTGAAAAACTAGCTTCCTGCGGTAGATAGTTTTAGTCCAGCCAGCAGGGGTTGCTCATTCCCTGATATGTACTTTAGGTTCCAAAAGTCCAAATATACAAAAATGACTTCTGCGCTGTAAGGCTTTTGATGAAGCATTAAATCGCCCCATGTAAAAATGAGTGTCCTTCGGATGAGGCATTAAACAGGCCTCCTGACTTTCTGTGGTCATTAATTCCCTACCTTAATGATGAATTTGACCTCATTTATGGAGGTGGTAATGCATTCAGCCGGCCTTATAGAGCTTGGCAGGTTGCGCTTCCTTTGTGAAAAACTAGTATGGCCAGCAGGGGGGGCTCTTTCCCTGAAATGTACCTATTGGATCAAACATCCTAATACAACGAGGCAGATTCCAGGCCGTGAAAAGGAGCAAATGTTTTTATGAAACCTTAATCCGGCCCCAGTAAAAAGGAGTGTCCTTCGCAAGAGGCATTAAACTGGCCTCCTGACTTTCTGTGGTCATTAATTCCCTACCTTAATGATGAATTTGACCTCATTTATGGAGGTGGTAGCACATTCCGCTGGCCTGATTGAACCTGTCAGGATGCGCTACCCCTCTATCAGAGCAGCTTCATTCAAACGAAACAGAACAAGTTCAACTGTTGCTTGCCGTAGTCAGATTCTGGTTACTCTCTAAAGCTAAGCAGGCCTGACCCTGCTCTGTGCAAGGATGGGGGACTCTTCGTGGAAATCTAGCTTCCTGCGGGAGATAGTTTCAGTCCACCCAGCAGGGGTTGCTCATTCCCTGATATGTACTTTAGGTTCCAAAAGTCCAAATATACAAAAATGACTTCTGCAGTGTAAAGCTTTTGATGAAGCATTAAATCGCCCCATGTAAAAATGAGTGTCCTTCGGATGAGGCATTAAACAGGCCTCCTGACTTTCTGTGGTCATTAATTCCCTACCTTAATGATGAATTTGACCTCATTTATGGAGGTGGTAGCGCAATCTGCCGGCCTTATAGAGCCTGGCAGGTTGCGCTACCTTTGTGAAAAACTAGTCCCACCAGCAGGGGGTGCTCTTTCCCTGACATGTACCTATGGGATCAAACGTCCTAATACAACGAGGCAGATTCCAGGCTGTGGAAAGGAGCAAATGTTTTTCTGAAACCTTAATCCGGCACCTGTAAAAAGGAGCATCCTTCGCATGAGGCTTTAAACTGGCCTCCTGACTTTCTGTGGTCATTAATTCCCTACCTTAATGATGAATTTGACCTCATTTATGGAGGTGGTAGCACATTCCGCTGGCCTGATTGAACCTGTCAGGATGCGCTACCCCTCTATCAGAGCAGCTTCATTCAACCAAAACAGAACAAGTTCAACTGTTGCTTGCAGTAGTCAGATTATGGTTAATCTCCAAAGCTAAACAGGGCCAAGCCGGTTCTGTACATGGATGGGAGACCCTTTGTGGAAAACTAGCTTCCTGCGGGAGATAGTTTTAGTCCAGCCAGCAGGGGTTGCTCATTCCCTGATATGTACTTTAGGTTCCAAAAGTCCAAATATACAAAAATGACTTCTGCGCTGTAAGGCTTTTGATGAAGCATTAAATCAACCCATGTAAAAATGAGTGTCCTTCGGATGAGGCATTAAACAGGCCTCCTGACTTTCTGTGGTCATTAATTCCCTACCTTAATGATGAATTTGACCTCATTTATGGAGGTGGTAGCGCAATCTGCCGGCCTTATAGAGCCTGGCGGGTTGCGCTACCTTTGTGAAAAACTAGTCCCACCAGCAGGGGGTGCTCTTTCCCTGACATGTACCTATGGGATCAAACGTCCTAGTACAACGAGGCAGATTCCAGGCTGTGGAAAGGAGCAAATGTTTTTCTGAAACCTTAATCCGGCTCCTGTAAAAAGGAGCATCCTTCGCATAAGGCATTAAACTGGCCTCCTGACTTTCTGTGGTCATTAATTCCCTACCTTAATGATGAATTTGACCTCATTTATGGAGGTGGTAGCACATTCCGCTGGCTGATTGAACCTGTCAGGATGCGCTACCCCTCTATCAGAGCAGCTTCATTCAACTGAAGCAAAACAAGTTCAACTGTTGCTTGCAGTATTCAGATTCTGGTTACTCTCTAAAGCTAAGCAGGCCAGAGCCTGGTCTGTGCATGGATGGGGGACACTTTGTGGTAAACTATCTTCCTGCATGAGATAGTTTTAGTCCAGCCAGCAGGGGTTGCTCATTCCCTGATATGTACTTTAGGTTCCAAAAGTCCAAATATACAAAAATGACTTCTGCGCTGTAAGGCTTTTGATGAAGCATTAAATCGCCCCATGTAAAAATGAGTGTCCTTCGGATGAGGCATTAAACAGGCCTCCTGACTTTCTGTGGTCATTAATTCCCTACCTTAATGATGAATTTGACCTCATTTATGGAGGTGGTAGCGCAATCTGCCGGCCTTATAGAGTCTGGCAGGTTGCGCTACCTTTGTGAAAAACTAGTCCCACCAGCAGGGGGTGCTCTTTCCCTGACATGTACCTATGGGATCAAACGTCCTAATACAACGAGGCAGAATCCAGGCTGTGGAAAGGAGCAAATGTTTTTCTGAAACCTTAATCCGGCCCCAGTAAAAAGGAGTGTCCTTCGGATGAGGCATTAAACAGGCCTCCTGACTTTCTGTGGTCATTAATTCCCTACCTTAATGATGAATTTGACCTCATTTATGGAGGTGGTAGCACATTCCGCTGGCTGATTGAACCTGTCAGGATGCGCTACCCCTCTATCAGAGCAGCTTCATTCAACCACAAAGTTAAAAGTTCAGATGTTACTTGCAGTAGTCAGATTCTGGTTAATCTCCAAAGCTAAGCAGGCCCGAGCCTGCTCTGTGCATGGTTTGGGGGACACTTTGTGAAAAACTAGTCTGGCCAGCAGGGGGGGCTCTTTCCCTGACATGTACCTATGGGATCAAACGTCCTAATACAACGAGGCAGATTCCAGGCTGTGGAAAGGAGCAAATGTTTTTCTGAAACCTTAATCCGGCCCCAGTAAAAAGGAGTGTCCTTCGCAAGAGGCATTAAACTAGCCTCCTGACTTTCTGTGGTCATTAATTCCCTACCGTAATGATGAATTTGACCGCATTTATGGAGGTGGTAGCACATTCCGCTTGCCTGATTGAACCTGTCAGGATACGCTACCCCTCTATCAGAGCAGCTTCATTCAACCACAAAGTCAAAAGTTCAACTGTTATTTGCAGTAGTCAGATTATGGTTAATCTCCAAAGCTAAACAGGGCCAATTCTGTTCTCTACATGGATGGGAGACCCTTTGTGGAAAACTAGTTTCCTGCGGGAGATAGTTTTAGTCCAGCCAGCAGGGGTTGCTCATTCCCTGATATGTACTTTAGGTTCCAAAAGTCCAAATATACAAAAATGACTTCTGCAGTGTAAGGCTTTTGATGAAGCACTAAATCGCCCCATGTAAAAATGAGTGTCCTTCGGATGAGGCATTAAACAGGCCTCCTGACTTTCTGTGGTCATTAATTCCCTACCTTAATGATGAATTTGACCTCATTTATGGAGGTGGTAGCGCAATCTGCCGGCCTTATAGAGCCTGGCAGGTTGCGCTACCTTTGTGAAAAACTAGTCCCACCAGCAGGGGGTGCTCTTTCCCTGACATGTACCTATGGGATCAAACGTCATAATACAACGAGGCAGATTCCAGGCCGTGAAAAGGAGCAAATGTTTTTATGAAACCTTAATTCGGCCCCAATAAAAAGGAGTGTCCTTCGCAAGAGGCATTAAACTGGCCTCCTGACTTTCTGTGGTCATTAATTCCCTACCTTGATGATGAATTTGACCTCATTTATGGAGGTGGTAGCACATTCCGCTGGCCTGATTGAACCTGTCAGGATGCGCTACCCCTCTATCAGAGCAGCTTCATTCAACCAAAACAGAACAAGTTCAACTGTTGCTTGCAGTAGTCAGATTATGGCTAATCTCCAAAGCTAAACAGGGCCAAGCCTGTTCTGTACATGGATGGGAGACCCTTTGTGGAAAACTAGCTTCCTGCGGGAGATAGTTTTAGTCCAGCCAGCAGGGGTTGCTCATTCCCTGATATGTACTTTAGGTTCCAAAAGTCCAAATATTCAAAAATGACTTCTGCGCTGTAAGGCTTTTGATGAAGCATTAAATCGCCCCATGTAAAAATGAGTGTCCTTCGGATGAGGCATTAATCAGGCCTCCTGACTTTCTGTGGTCATTAATTCCCTACCTTAATGATGAATTTGACTTCATTTATGGAGGTGGTAGCGCAATCTGTCGGCCTTATAGAGTCTGGCAGGTTGCGCTACCTTTGTGAAAAACTAGTCCCACCAGCAGGGGGTGCTCTTTCCCTGACATGTACCTATGGGATCAAACGTCCTAATACAACGAGGCAGATTCCAGGCTGTGGAAAGGAGCAAATGTTTTTCTGAAACCTTAATCCGGCACCTGTAAAAAGGAGCGTCCTTCGCATGAGGCATTAAACTGGCCTCCTGACTTTCTGTGGTCATTAATTCCCTACCTTAATGATGAATTTGACCTCATTAATGGAGGTGGTAATGCATTCAGCCGGCCTTATAGAGCTTGGCAGGTTGTGCTTCCTTTGTGAAAAACTAGTCTGGCCAGCAGGGGGGGCTCTTTCCCTGAAATGTACCTATTGGATCAAACATCCTAATACAACGAGGCAGATTCCAGGCCGTGAAAAGGAGCAAATGTTTTTATGAAACCTTAATCCGGCCCCAGTAAAAAGGAGTGTCCTTCGCAAGAGGCATTAAACTGGCCTCCTGACTTTCTGTGGTCATTAATTCCCTTCCTTTTATGATGAATTTGACCTCATTTATGGAGGTGGTAGCACATTCCGCTGGCCTGATTGAACCTGTCAGGATGCGCTACCCCTCTATCAGAGCAGCTTCATTCAACCGAAACAGAACAAGTTCAACTGTTGCTTGCCGTAGTCAGATTCTGGTTACTCTCTAAAGCTAGGCAGGCCTGACCCTGCTCTGTGCAAGGATGGGGGACTCTTCGTGGAAATCTAGCTTCCTGCAGGAGATAGTTTCAGTCCAGCCAGCAGGGGTTGCTCATTCCCTGATATGTACTTTAGGTTCCAAAAGTCCAAATATTCAAAAATGACTTCTGCAGTGTAAAGCTTTTGATGAAGCATTAAATCGCCCCATGTAAAAATGAGTGTCCTTCGGATGAGGCATTAAACTGGCCTCCTGACTTTCTGTGGTCATTAATTCCCTACCTTAATGATGAATTTGACCTCATTTATGGAGGTGGTAGCGCAATCTGCCGGCCTTATAGAGCCTGGCAGGTTGCGCTACCTTTGTGAAAAACTAGTCCCACCAGCAGGGGGTGCTCTTTCCCTGACATGTACCTATGGGATCAAACGTCCTAATACAACGAGGCAGATTCCAGGCTGTGGAAAGGAGCAAATGTTTTTCTGAAACCTTAATCCGGCACCTGTAAAAAGGAGCATCCTTTGCATAAGGCATTAAACTGGCCTCCTGACTTTCTGTGGTCATTAATTCCCTACCTTAATGATGAATTTGACCTCATTTATGGAGGTGGTAGCACATTCCGCTGGCCTGATTGAACCTGTCAGGATACGCTACCCCTCTATCAGAGCAGCTTCATTCAACCGAAACAGAACAAGTTCAACTGTTGCTTGCAGTAGTCAGATTCTGGTTACTCTCTAAAGCTAAGCAGCCCCGAGCCTGCTATGTGTATGGATGGGGGACACTTTGTGAAAAACTAGCTTCCTGCGGTAGATAGTTTTAGTCCAGCCAGCAGGGGTTGCTCATTCCCTGATATGTACTTTAGGTTCCAAAAGTCAAAATATACAAAAATGACTTCTGCAGTGTAAGGCTTTTGATGAAGCATTAAATCGCCCCATGTAAAGATGAGTGTCCTTCGGATGAGGCATTAAACAGGCCTCCTGACTTTCTGTGGTCATTAATTCCCTACCTTAATGATGAATTTGACCTCATTCATGGAGTAAGGGAATCTAGGTGGTTCGTGGTCTTTTTGCAATTCAAATAAGTTGCCATTGGACGCATAGTTGGTGCGTGGGCTCGCGTGCAGTTCGTGGACGACACGAGCCGCTTATTTCAATGGTGGCGTGGACGTTTTGCGAAAAAGCAGGTAAGTCCATCAAATTGGCCATAGGCTCCGTACGGACGCCTCTGGGGGCACCCTTGCACCACGAGGAAGGACACGAAAGGCCTTTGGGTGCCCCTAACCACCTATTCTTCACCACAGTCTTCCTCAGTGACACGGAACGCCTATTTCGCCCACTAACCACCTATTCTTCACCATAGCCTTCCTCAGTGACACGGAACGCCTATTTCGCCCACTAACCACCTATTCTTCACCACAGTCTTCCTCAGTGACACGGAACACCTATTTTGACCCCTAACCACCTAAACTTGACCAAAGTCTTCCTCAGTGACACGGAACGCCTATTTTGACCCCTAACCACCTAAACTTGACCAAAGTCTTCCTCAGTGACACGGAACGCCTATTTTGACCCCTAACCACCTAAACTTGACCAAAGTCTTCCTCAGTGACACGGAACGCCTATTTTGACCCCTAACCACCTAAACTTGACCAAAGTCTTCCTCAGTGCCACGAAATGCCTATTTTGACCCCTAACCACCTAAACTTGACCAAAGTCTTCCTCAGTGACACGGAACGCCTATTTTGACCCCTAACCACCTAAACTTGACCAAAGTCTTCCTCAGTGCCACGAAATGCCTATTTTGACCCCTAACCACCTAAACTTGACCAAAGTCTTCCTCAGTGACACGGAACGCCTATTTTGACCCCTAACCACCTAAACTTGACCAAAGTCTTCCTCAGTGCCACGAAATGCCTATTTTGACCCCTAACCACCTAAACTTGACCAAAGTCTTCCTAAGTGCCACGAAATGCCTATTTTGACCCCTAACCACCTAAACTTGACCAAAGTCTTCCTCAGTGCCACGGAACGCCTATTTCGCCCACTAACCACCTATTCTTCACCACAGTCTTCCTCAGTGCCACGGAACGCCTATTTTGACCCCTAACCACCTAAACTTGACCAAAGTCTTCCTCAGTGACACGGAACGCCTATTTTGACCCCTAACCACCTAAACTTGACCAAAGTCTTCCTCAGTGCCACGGAACGCCTATTTCGCCCACTAACCACCTATTCTTCACCACAGTCTTCCTCAGTGCCACGGAACGCCTATTTTGACCCCTAACCACCTAAACTTGACCATAGTCTTCCTCAGTGCCACGGAACGCCTATTTTGACCCCTAACCACCTAATCTTGAACAAAGTCTTCCTCAGTGCCACGGAACGCCTATTTTGACCCCTAACCACCTAATCTTGACCATAGTCTTCCTCAGTGCCACGGAACGCCTATTTTGACCCCTAACCACCTAATCTTGACCATAGTCTTCCTCAGTGCCACGGAACGCCTATTTTGAGTTTGAGATCTGCCCAATTGGCCGAAACTCATGCCCCCCGACCACGAACCACCTGTGAAATTTCCATTGAATAAGTTGCAAGTGGGACGTTGGGTATTCAGGGGTCAAAAGGTCACAGGACTTCAAAATTTGGTACAACAGTAGCCCAGGGGCCCCCGACTTGGGGGTCAGAGTTTCAGAATTCTAGGTCACTTCTAAGCATGTGTTTCTGCAGTTCAGCGGGACAGAAAGGTCCGATCGCCCCGAAATTGGCACACAGGTCACGCCGCGGCCCCCCGGGACAGCGTCCGGAGTTCCGTGTCCGTATCTGCCCGATTGGCCGAAGCCCACTACCCCTGACCACGAACCACCTATGAAATTTCCATTGAATAAGTTGCAAGTGGGATGCTGGGTATTCAGGGGTCAAAAGGTCACAGGACATCAAAATTTGGTACGGTGGTAGCCTAGGGGCCCTTCACTCTGGGGCGAGAGTTTCGGGATTCTAGGTCACTTCTAAGCATGTGTTTCTGCAGTTCAGCGGGACAGAAAGGTCCGATCGCCCCGAAATTGGCACACGGGTCACGCCGCGGCCCCCCGGGACGGCTTCCGGAGTTCCGTGTCCATATCTGCCCAATTGGCCGAAACTCATGCCCCCCGACCACGAACCACCTGTGAAATTTCCATTGAATAAGTTGCAAGTGGGACGTTGGGTATTCAGGGGTCAAAAGGTCACAGGACATCAAAATTTGGTACAGTGGTAGCCTAGGGGCCCCCGACTCTGGGGCCAGAGTTTCGCGATTCTAGATCCCTTCTAAGCATGTGTTTTTGCAGTTCAAAAAACTTTTCACATCAGCAAAGTTCATTCAAGAGGGTCTTAAAAGATATGTGTAGAAGGAGGCCTATGTATGAGATTTTATGCCAAAGATGCAAAAAGTACTTTTCGTTCAGGGTAGATGCTTGTCTGCACTATATGGTGTTCAGGGAGCCCAATGCTACTAGGATGTGAAGTTTGGGGCCCATAGGACCCCCCGGAGCTGGACGGGGGTCGCTGACACGTGTAACTTATCCCATTCATTTTGTAGGTGTTTTGCGGGCAGCAGGACACAAAGGTCCGATCGCCCCGAAATCGGCACACGGGTCACGCCACGGCCCCCCGGGATGGTGTCCGGAGTTCCGTGTCCGTATCTGCCCGATTGGCCGAAACCCATCCCCCCCCGACCACGAACCACCTATGAAATTTCCATTGAATAAGTTGCAAGTGGGATGCTGGGTATTCAGGGGTCAAAAGGTCACAGGACATCAAAATTTGGTACGGTGGTAGCCTAGGGGCCCTTCACTCTGGGGCGAGAGTTTCGGGATTCTAGGTCACTTCTAAGCATGTGTTTCTGCAGTTCAGCGGGACAGAAAGGTCCGATCGCCCCGAAATTGGCACACGGGTCACGCCGCGGCCCCCCGGGACGGCTTCCGGAGTTCCGTGTCCATATCTGCCCAATTGGCCGAAACTCATGCCCCCCGACCACGAACCACCTGTGAAATTTCCATTGAATAAGTTGCAAGTGGGACGTTGGGTATTCAGGGGTCAAAAGGTCACAGGACATCAAAATTTGGTACAGTGGTAGCCTAGGGGCCCCCGACTCTGGGGCCAGAGTTTCGCGATTCTAGATCCCTTCTAAGCATGTGTTTTTGCAGTTCAAAAAACTTTTCACATCAGCAAAGTACATTCAAGAGGGTCTTAAAAGATATGTGTAGAAGGAGGCCTATGTATGAGATTTTATGCCAAAGATGCAAAAAGTACTTTTCGTTCAGGGTAGATGCTTGTCTGCACTATATGGTGTTCAGGGAGCCCAATGCTACTAGGATGTGAAGTTTGGGGCCCATAGGACCCCCCGGAGCTGGACGGGGGTCGCTGACACGTGTAACTTATCCCATTCATTTTGTAGGTGTTTTGCGGGCAGCAGGACACAAAGGTCCGATCGCCCCGAAATCGGCACACGGGTCACGCCACGGCCCCCCGGGATGGTGTCCGGAGTTCCGTGTCCGTATCTGCCCGATTGGCCGAAACCCATCCCCCCCCGACCACGAACCACCTGTGAAATTTCCATTGAATAAGTTGCAAGTGGGACGTTGGGTATACAAGGGTCAAAAGGTCACAGGACATCAAAATTTGGTACGGGGGTAGCCTAGGGGCCCTTGACTCTGGGGCCAGAGTTTCGGGATTCTTGATCCCTTCTAAGCACGTGTTTCTGCAGTTCAGTGGAACAGAAAGCTCAGATCGCCCCGAAATCGGCACTAGGGTCACGTCGCGGCCCCCCGGGACGGCTTCCGGAGTTCCGCGTCCGTATCTGCCCAATTGGCCGAAACTCATGCCCCCTGACCACGAACCACCTGTGAAATTTCCATTGAATAAGTTGCAAGTGGGACGTTGGATATACAAGGGTCAAAAGGTCACAGGACATCAAAATTTGGTATGGTGGTAGCCTAGGGGCCCCCGACTCTGGGGCCAGAGTTTCGGGATTCTAGATCCCTTCTAAGCATGTGTTTTTGCAGTTCAAAAAACTTTTCACATCAGCAAAGTTCATTCAAGAGGGTCTTAAAAGATATGTGTAGAAGGAGGCCTATGTATGAGATTTTATGCCAAAGATGCAAAAAGTACTTTACGTTCAGGGTTATCTCTTGTCCGTTCGATAATGTGTTCGGGGGGCCCTGCGCTACCAGCACGTGAAGTTTGTGGCCCCTAGGACCCCCCGGAGCTGGACGGGGGCCACTGACACGTGTAACTTATCCCATTCATTTCGTAGGTGTTTTGCGGGCAGCAGGACAAAAGAGTCCATATCTCGGGCCCCCGGAAGAGCAGCGGCTCATGGCCGGTGTCGTCGGTTAGGTCTCCCGCGGGTCTATCGGAGCCCCGAGTTTGGTGCGGTTCGGCCTCGATTCGGCCGAGTGGTGGCTGGTCAAATTTTTGGACTTTGGGGCTTTGGGGGGCTCTATCTCCGGCCACTGGAGGAGTAGCGACTCGTGGCCTATGTCGTCGGACAGGGCCCGGCGAGGGCTATTGATAGAGCTCTGTTGGGAGCCTCTACGCCTCTTCCTTCAATTTGGCCCCTGAAACTATGGGGGTCCGTATCTCGGCCCCCCGGTGGAGCAGCAGCTCGTGGCCAGTGTCGTCGGTTGGGTCTCCCGCGGGTCTAACAGGGCCCCGAGTTTGGTGTGGTTCGCCCTCGATTCGGCCGAGTGGTGGCCGGTCAAAATTTTGGACTTTGTAGACCTCACGTCACGTTGGATTTCGAGTTGGATTTTCGAGTATTTCACCACATATGGTGCATGACACCTGTAACTTATTTGACAGGGCGTCCACAGGCTGTTCGTGGACAGTGCATTTTTATGCAAATTTAGCCCTTTGATGAGCTCCAATGCACACAAAGCTGCTGGATGGTGTTTCCTGAGCACTGTACTGTAGTTATTACTCAATAAAATCATTACATTTATGAAAAATTACTTATAATGACTAATGCATTGTCAAGTGACAGCTGTAACTTATTTACCACCTGTTAATCTCCATTGATTAAGTTGCACGTGGGATGTTGGGTATAGAGGGGTCAAAAGGTCACAGGACCTCCAAATTCGGGACTGTGGTAGCCTAGGGGCCCCCCGCTCAGGGGCCAGAGTTTCAGGATTATAGATCACCTCTGGAATGTAGAACTCACGTCACGTTGGATTTCGAGTTGGATTTTCGAGTATTTCACCACATATGGTGAATGACACCTGTAACTTATTTGACAGGGCGTCCACAGGCTGTTCGTGGACAGTGCATTTTTATGCAAATTTAGCCCTTTGATGAGCTCCAATGCACACAAAGCTGCTGGATGGTGTTTCCTGAGCACTGTACTGTAGTTATTACTCAATAAAATCATTACATTTATGAAAAATTACTTATAATGACTAATGCATTGTCAAGTGACAGCTGTAACTTATTTACCACCTGTGAATCTCCATTGATTAAGTTGCACGTGGGATGTTGGGTATAGAGGGGTCAAAAGGTCACAGGACCTCCAAATTCGGGACTGTGGTAGCCTAGGGGCCCCCCGCTCAGGGGCCAGAGTTTCGGGATTATAGATCACCTCTGGAATGTAGAACTCACGTCACGTTGGATTTCGAGTTGGATTTTCGAGTATTTCACCACATATGGTGAATGACACCTGTAACTTATTTGACAGGGCGTCCACAGGCTGTTCGTGGACAGTGCATTTTTATGCAAATTTAGCCCTTTGATGAGCTCCAATGCACACAAAGCTGCTGGATGGTGTTTCCTGAGCACTGTACTGTAGTTATTACTCAATAAAATCATTACATTTATGAAAAATGACTTATAATGACTAATGCATTGTCAAGTGACAGCTGTAACTTATTTACCACCTGTTAATCTCCATTGATTAAGTTGCACGTGGGATGTTGGGTATAGAGGGGTCAAAAGGTCACAGGACCTCCAAATTCGGGACTGTGGTAGCCTAGGGGCCCCCCGCTCAGGGGCCAGAGTTTCGGGATTATAGATCACCTCTGGAATGTAGAACTCACGTCACGTTGGATTTCGAGTTGGATTTTCGAGTATTTCACCACATATGGTGAATGACACCTGTAACTTATTTGACAGGGCGTCCACAGGCTGTTCGTGGACAGTGCATTTTTATGCAAATTTAGCCCTTTGATGAGCTCCAATGCACACAAAGCTGCTGGATGGTGTTTCCTGAGCACTGTACTGTAGTTATTACTCAATAAAATCATTACATTTATGAAAAATGACTTATAATGACTAATGCATTGTCAAGTGACAGCTGTAACTTATTTACCACCTGTGAATCTCCATTGATTAAGTTGCACGTGGGATGTTGGGTATAGAGGGGTCAAAAGGTCACAGGACCTCCAAATTCGGGACTGTGGTAGCCTAGGGGCCCCCCGCTCAGGGGCCAGAGTTTCGGGATTATAGATCACCTCTGGAATGTAGAACTCACGTCACGTTGGATTTCGAGTTGGATTTTCGAGTATTTCACCACATATGGTGAATGACACCTGTAACTTATTTGACAGGGCGTCCACAGGCTGTTCGTGGACAGTGCATTTTTATGCAAATTTAGCCCTTTGATGAGCTCCAATGCACACAAAGCTGCTGGATGGTGTTTCCTGAGCACTGTACTGTAGTTATTACTCAATAAAATCATTACATTTATGAAAAATGACTTATAATGACTAATGCATTGTCAAGTGACAGCTGTAACTTATTTACCACCTGTTAATCTCCATTGATTAAGTTGCACGTGGGATGTTGGCCAGGGGCCAGAGTTTCGGGATTATAGATCACCTCTGGAATGTAGAACTCACGTCACGTTGGATTTCGAGTTGGATTTTCGAGTATTTCACCACATATGGTGAATGACACCTGTAACTTATTTGACAGGGCGTCCACAGGCTGTTCGTGGACAGTGCATTTTTATGCAAATTTAGCCCTTTGATGAGCTCCAATGCACACAAAGCTGCTGGATGGTGTTTCCTGAGCACTGTACTGTAGTTATTACTCAATAAAATCATTACATTTATGAAAAATGACTTATAATGACTAATGCATTGTCAAGTGACAGCTGTAACTTATTTACCACCTGTTAATCTCCATTGATTAAGTTGCACGTGGGATGTTGGGTATAGAGGGGTCAAAAGGTCACAGGACCTCCAAATTCGGGACTGTGGTAGCCTAGGGGCCCCCCGCTCAGGGGCCAGAGTTTCGGGATTATAGATCACCTCTGGAATGTAGAACTCACGTCACGTTGGATTTCGAGTTGGATTTTCGAGTATTTCACCACATATGGTGAATGACACCTGTAACTTATTTGACAGGGCGTCCACAGGCTGTTCGTGGACAGTGCATTTTTATGCAAATTTAGCCCTTTGATGAGCTCCAATGCACACAAAGCTGCTGGATGGTGTTTCCTGAGCACTGTACTGTAGTTATTACTCAATAAAATCATTACATTTATGAAAAATGACTTATAATGACTAATGCATTGTCAAGTGACAGCTGTAACTTATTTACCACCTGTTAATCTCCATTGATTAAGTTGCACGTGGGATGTTGGGTATAGAGGGGTCAAAAGGTCACAGGACCTCCAAATTCGGGACTGTGGTAGCCTAGGGGCCCCCCGCTCAGGGGCCAGAGTTTCGGGATTATAGATCACCTCTGGAATGTAGAACTCACGTCACGTTGGATTTCGAGTTGGATTTTCGAGTATTTCACCACATATGGTGAATGACACCTGTAACTTATTTGACAGGGCGTCCACAGGCTGTTCGTGGACAGTGCATTTTTATGCAAATTTAGCCCTTTGATGAGCTCCAATGCACACAAAGCTGCTGGATGGTGTTTCCTGAGCACTGTACTGTAGTTATTACTCAATAAAATCATTACATTTATGAAAAATGACTTATAATGACTAATGCATTGTCAAGTGACAGCTGTAACTTATTTACCACCTGTGAATCTCCATTGATTAAGTTGCACGTGGGATGTTGGGTATAGAGGGGTCAAAAGGTCACAGGACCTCCAAATTCGGGACTGTGGTAGCCTAGGGGCCCCCCGCTCAGGGGCCAGAGTTTCGGGATTATAGATCACCTCTGGAATGTAGAACTCACGTCACGTTGGATTTCGAGTTGGATTTTCGAGTATTTCACCACATATGGTGAATGACACCTGTAACTTATTTGACAGGGCGTCCACAGGCTGTTCGTGGACAGTGCATTTTTATGCAAATTTAGCCCTTTGATGAGCTCCAATGCACACAAAGCTGCTGGATGGTGTTTCCTGAGCACTGTACTGTAGTTATTACTCAATAAAATCATTACATTTATGAAAAATGACTTATAATGACTAATGCATTGTCAAGTGACAGCTGTAACTTATTTACCACCTGTTAATCTCCATTGATTAAGTTGCACGTGGGATGTTGGGTATAGAGGGGTCAAAAGGTCACAGGACCTCCAAATTCGGGACTGTGGTAGCCTAGGGGCCCCCCGCTCAGGGGCCAGAGTTTCGGGATTATAGATCACCTCTGGAATGTAGAACTCACGTCACGTTGGATTTCGAGTTGGATTTTCGAGTATTTCACCACATATGGTGAATGACACCTGTAACTTATTTGACAGGGCGTCCACAGGCTGTTCGTGGACAGTGCATTTTTATGCAAATTTAGCCCTTTGATGAGCTCCAATGCACACAAAGCTGCTGGATGGTGTTTCCTGAGCACTGTACTGTAGTTATTACTCAATAAAATCATTACATTTATGAAAAATTACTTATAATGACTAATGCATTGTCAAGTGACAGCTGTAACTTATTTACCACCTGTGAATCTCCATTGATTAAGTTGCACGTGGGATGTTGGGTATAGAGGGGTCAAAAGGTCACAGGACCTCCAAATTCGGGACTGTGGTAGCCTAGGGGCCCCCCGCTCAGGGGCCAGAGTTTCGGGATTATAGATCACCTCTGGAATGTAGAACTCACGTCACGTTGGATTTCGAGTTGGATTTTCGAGTATTTCACCACATATGGTGAATGACACCTGTAACTTATTTGACAGGGCGTCCACAGGCTGTTCGTGGACAGTGCATTTTTATGCAAATTTAGCCCTTTGATGAGCTCCAATGCACACAAAGCTGCTGGATGGTGTTTCCTGAGCACTGTACTGTAGTTATTACTCAATAAAATCATTACATTTATGAAAAATGACTTATAATGACTAATGCATTGTCAAGTGACAGCTGTAACTTATTTACCACCTGTTAATCTCCATTGATTAAGTTGCACGTGGGATGTTGGGTATAGAGGGGTCAAAAGGTCACAGGACCTCCAAATTCGGGACTGTGGTAGCCTAGGGGCCCCCCGCTCAGGGGCCAGAGTTTCGGGATTATAGATCACCTCTGGAATGTAGAACTCACGTCACGTTGGATTTCGAGTTGGATTTTCGAGTATTTCACCACATATGGTGAATGACACCTGTAACTTATTTGACAGGGCGTCCACAGGCTGTTCGTGGACAGTGCATTTTTATGCAAATTTAGCCCTTTGATGAGCTCCAATGCACACAAAGCTGCTGGATGGTGTTTCCTGAGCACTGTACTGTAGTTATTACTCAATAAAATCATTACATTTATGAAAAATTACTTATAATGACTAATGCATTGTCAAGTGACAGCTGTAACTTATTTACCACCTGTGAATCTCCATTGATTAAGTTGCACGTGGGATGTTGGGTATAGAGGGGTCAAAAGGTCACAGGACCTCCAAATTCGGGACTGTGGTAGCCTAGGGGCCCCCCGCTCAGGGGCCAGAGTTTCGGGATTATAGATCACCTCTGGAATGTAGAACTCACGTCACGTTGGATTTCGAGTTGGATTTTCGAGTATTTCACCACATATGGTGAATGACTCCTGTAACTTATTTGACAGGGCGTCCACAGGCTGTTCGTGGACAGTGCATTTTTATGCAAATTTAGCCCTTTGATGAGCTCCAATGCACACAAAGCTGCTGGATGGTGTTTCCTGAGCACTGTACTGTAGTTATTACTCAATAAAATCATTACATTTATGAAAAATTACTTATAATGACTAATGCATTGTCAAGTGACAGCTGTAACTTATTTACCACCTGTGAATCTCCATTGATTAAGTTGCACGTGGGATGTTGGGTATAGAGGGGTCAAAAGGTCACAGGACCTCCAAATTCGGGACTGTGGTAGCCTAGGGGCCCCCCGCTCAGGGGCCAGAGTTTCGGGATTATAGATCACCTCTGGAATGTAGAACTCACGTCACGTTGGATTTCGAGTTGGATTTTCGAGTATTTCACCACATATGGTGAATGACACCTGTAACTTATTTGACAGGGCGTCCACAGGCTGTTCGTGGACAGTGCATTTTTATGCAAATTTAGCCCTTTGATGAGCTCCAATGCACACAAAGCTGCTGGATGGTGTTTCCTGAGCACTGTACTGTAGTTATTACTCAATAAAATCATTACATTTATGAAAAATTACTTATAATGACTAATGCATTGTCAAGTGACAGCTGTAACTTATTTACCACCTGTTAATCTCCATTGATTAAGTTGCACGTGGGATGTTGGGTATAGAGGGGTCAAAAGGTCACAGGACCTCCAAATTCGGGACTGTGGTAGCCTAGGGGCCCCCCGCTCAGGGGCCAGAGTTTCGGGATTATAGATCACCTCTGGAATGTAGAACTCACGTCACGTTGGATTTCGAGTTGGATTTTCGAGTATTTCACCACATATGGTGAATGACACCTGTAACTTATTTGACAGGGCGTCCACAGGCTGTTCGTGGACAGTGCATTTTTATGCAAATTTAGCCCTTTGATGAGCTCCAATGCACACAAAGCTGCTGGATGGTGTTTCCTGAGCACTGTACTGTAGTTATTACTCAATAAAATCATTACATTTATGAAAAATGACTTATAATGACTAATGCATTGTCAAGTGACAGCTGTAACTTATTTACCACCTGTTAATCTCCATTGATTAAGTTGCACGTGGGATGTTGGGTATAGAGGGGTCAAAAGGTCACAGGACCTCCAAATTCGGGACTGTGGTAGCCTAGGGGCCCCCCGCTCAGGGGCCAGAGTTTCGGGATTATAGATCACCTCTGGAATGTAGAACTCACGTCACGTTGGATTTCGAGTTGGATTTTCGAGTATTTCACCACATATGGTGAATGACACCTGTAACTTATTTGACAGGGCGTCCACAGGCTGTTCGTGGACAGTGCATTTTTATGCAAATTTAGCCCTTTGATGAGCTCCAATGCACACAAAGCTGCTGGATGGTGTTTCCTGAGCACTGTACTGTAGTTATTACTCAATAAAATCATTACATTTATGAAAAATTACTTATAATGACTAATGCATTGTCAAGTGACAGCTGTAACTTATTTACCACCTGTGAATCTCCATTGATTAAGTTGCACGTGGGATGTTGGGTATAGAGGGGTCAAAAGGTCACAGGACCTCCAAATTCGGGACTGTGGTAGCCTAGGGGCCCCCCGCTCAGGGGCCAGAGTTTCGGGATTATAGATCACCTCTGGAATGTAGAACTCACGTCACGTTGGATTTCGAGTTGGATTTTCGAGTATTTCACCACATATGGTAAATGACACCTGTAACTTATTTGACAGGGCGTCCACAGGCTGTTCGTGGACAGTGCATTTTTATGCAAATTTAGCCCTTTGATGAGCTCCAATGCACACAAAGCTGCTGGATGGTGTTTCCTGAGCACTGTACTGTAGTTATTACTCAATAAAATCATTACATTTATGAAAAATTACTTATAATGACTAATGCATTGTCAAGTGACAGCTGTAACTTATTTACCACCTGTTAATCTCCATTGATTAAGTTGCACGTGGGATGTTGGGTATAGAGGGGTCAAAAGGTCACAGGACCTCCAAATTCGGGACTGTGGTAGCCTAGGGGCCCCCCGCTCAGGGGCCAGAGTTTCGGGATTATAGATCACCTCTGGAATGTAGAACTCACGTCACGTTGGATTTCGAGTTGGATTTTCGAGTATTTCACCACATATGGTGAATGACACCTGTAACTTATTTGACAGGGCGTCCACAGGCTGTTCGTGGACAGTGCATTTTTATGCAAATTTAGCCCTTTGATGAGCTCCAATGCACACAAAGCTGCTGGATGGTGTTTCCTGAGCACTGTACTGTAGTTATTACTCAATAAAATCATTACATTTATGAAAAATGACTTATAATGACTAATGCATTGTCAAGTGACAGCTGTAACTTATTTACCACCTGTGAATCTCCATTGATTAAGTTGCACGTGGGATGTTGGGTATAGAGGGGTCAAAAGGTCACAGGACCTCCAAATTCGGGACTGTGGTAGCCTAGGGGCCCCCCGCTCAGGGGCCAGAGTTTCGGGATTATAGATCACGTCTGGAATGTAGAACTCACGTCACGTTGGATTTCGAGTTGGATTTTCGAGTATTTCACCACATATGGTGCATGACACCTGTAACTTATTTGACAGGGCCTCTGCAGGCTTTCCGTGGACAAATAGGTGGTTAGGGGGACGAATAGGCTTTCCGTGGTCACATAGGTGGTTAGGGGGACGAATAGGCTTTTCGTGGACACATAGGTGGTTAGGGGGACGAATAGGCTTTTCGTGGACACATAGGTGGTTAGGGGGACGAATAGGCTTTTCGTGGTCACATAGGTGGTTAGGGGGACGAATAGGCTTTTCGTGGTCACATAGGTGGTTAGGGGGACGAATAGGCTTTCCGTGGTCTCATAGGTGGTTAGGGGGACGAATAGGCTTTTTGTGGACACATAGGTGGTTAGGGGGACGAATAGGCTTTTCGTGGTCACATAGGTGGTTAGGGGGACGAATAGGCTTTTCGTGGTCACATAGGTGGTTAGGGGGATTAATAGGCTTTTCGTGGTCGTAATTCTGCCATCCTGTGGACTAGGGCCAGATAACACCTAAACCCATTGAAACTTTGTCAATGTTCCGTGGGGTCCCTGGGGGCCCCAGGTCCGAGGCGACGCCTTTGGCGTGGCTTGACGGGCCTCACCTCGACGCCTGGATGGTTTTCGGGGCCGGGAAAAATCATCTAGGGGGTGCTGCGCAGCGTCCACGAACAGCCTGGACACGAGCAACCTATTAAGCGCTCCGTGGATTTTGGTGCCCTAATACTTTTTAGGGAATTGGTATATATTAATATATTCCGATGTTTTTTTAAATTCGCACTGTGCAGGGTGCTCGTGGAGTTGAGTTGTGGAACTAGGTTTGAGCTGGATATGTCTTCCAGAAGCCGAGATATAACACGTCCCACGTACAATCTATCCCATTATAAAAAAATCCATTCAAATAAGTTACAGGTGGTCAAGTGACACCTGTAACTTATTTGACGGGACCTCCACAGGCGTTCCGCGGACGGTGCGTTTTTTGGCAATTTAAGGCATTTAACGAGCACCGACACACACGAAACCGCCAAGCCGTGTTTCCTAAGCACCGTACTGTGGATACCATTCCAAAAAATCACACTACACGTGCAAAGTGACCCATGAACGCGTTGTCCGCGGAAAGCCTGTGGAGGTCCCGTCAAATAAGTTGCACGTGGGCACTTCATGTATGCCTTGGCCTAAACGCACGAGGCAGTAACTAACCCTAGTTAGCGCTAACCCTAGTTGGTGTAACCCTAGTTAGCGCTAGCCCTAGTTAGCGCTAACCCTAGTTAGTGCTTAGGGCTAGCATTAGCTAACCCTATCCCTAGCACCGGTTCGAACAGGCCGAAAAAGATCCCCATGACCGCGAACCATCTGTGAAACTTCCATTGAATAAGTTACGAGTGGGACGGCGGAACCGGAGGGGTCACGAAGGTCGCAGGGCCCCGAGATTCGTCTCAGGGGACCGTCTGGGCCCCCCGAATGGGGCCCGGGAGTTTCGCGGCCGCAGACGCTTCCTGGGCCAAACGGGCACAGGGAAGGTCCGATCGCCCCGAGAGCCGTCTCGTACGTCACGTCGCGGTCCCCCGAGACAGCGTCCGGAGTTCCGCGCCCACTTCTGGTCGACTGGCCGAAAAAGACCCCCTTGACCGCGAACCGCCTGTGAAATTTCCATTGAATAAGTTGCACTTGGGATGTCGGGTACGCAGGGGTCAAAAGGTCACAGGGCCCCGAGACTCCACGCAGGGTACCACCAGGAGCCCCTAAAGCCAGAGTTTGTGGCCCTAGATGTTTCCGGAGCCAGCAAACTTTTTGCATCGGAGCACTCGAGTTCATTCAAGATGGTCTTAGGGTCTATGTGACGAAGAGGCCTCCGTTAAGTCAAACGCGCTCAAACCGCTTCGCGTCCGGGTCATGCGTCCGTCCGCCAGACATGGCGTTCGGGGGCCCCTTTGCCACCGGCACGCGAAATTCTGGACCCGTAGGACCCCCGGGGGCCGAACGGGAGTGGCTGACACGTGTAACCTATCCCATTCATTTTTAGGTGCTTGGTGGACACGGGAAAAATAGGTCCGATCGGCCCGAAACCGACATATACGTCACGTCAGGGTGCCCCGAGACGGTGCCCGGAGTCCCGCGCCCGCCTCTGGCCGACAGGCCGAAAAAGACCCCCATGACCGCGAACCGCCTGTGAAATTTCCATTGAATAAGTTACGAGTGGGACGGCGGAACCGGAGGGGTCACGAAGGTCGCAGGGCCCCGAGATTCGTCTCAGGGGACCGTCTGGGCCCCCCGAATGGGGCCCGTGAGTTTCGCGGCCGCGGACGCTTCCTGGGCCAAACGGGCACAGGGAAGGTCCGATCGCCCCGATGGTCGTCGCGTACGTCACGCCGCGGTCCCCCGAGACGGCGTCCGGAGTTCCGCGCCCACTTCCGGTCGCCGGGCCGAAAAAGACCCCCATGACCGCGAACCGCCTGTGAAATTTTCATTGAATAAGTTGCACGTGGGATGTCGGGTATGCAGGGGTCAAAAGGTCACAGGGCCCCGAGATTGCGCACAGGGTACCGCCGGGAGCCCCTACATCGGGCCCCGGAGTTTCGTGGCCCTAGATGCTTCCGGAGCCAATCAGGAACCGAGAAGGTAACTGCCTTAAAGGCCCTTTCCCCATAGGGATGTATAGGAGACAGAGAGTTGTATGAAGAGCAAAGAAATATATTTTCGGGCATCTCCGGGCCTAGCCCTCTCGGTATGTCGCAGAGGCCGGGTGACGCAACTTCCTGTGAAATTTGAGGCTCCTCGGGCCCCAGGGGGCCAGACGGGAGCCACTGACACGTGCAACTTATCCCATTGTGTAGGCCTCCATTCAAATAAGTTGCACGTGGGCATTTCCTGCATGACTCAGCAAAAATTGTAATTTGCATTTGTATGCAAATTAAGCCATTTTAGGTGCTGTAATGTACATAGAACTGCTGGGTAGTGTCCCCTGAGCACTGTACTGTAGAAATGTGTCCATTAAACCACTGTAGTTATGAAATATGACTATTTACAGTATTGTCCACGGAACGCCTATGGAGGCCTAGTCAAATAAGTTACAGGTGGGCAAGTGACAGCTGTAACTTATTTGACGGGCGTCCATAGGCTTTCCGTGGACAGTGCATTTTTATGCAAATTAAGTCATAATAGGTGCTGTAATGTACACAGAACTGCTGGGTAGTGTCCCCTGAGCACTGTACTGTAGAAATGTGTCCCTAAAACCACTGTAGTTATGAAATATGACTATTTACAGTATTGTCCACGGAACGCCTATGGAGGCCCAGTCAAATAAGTTACAGCTGTCACTTGCCCACCTGTAACTTATTTGACTGGGCCTCCATAGGCTTTCCGTGGACAGTGCATTTTTATGCAAATTAAGTCATAATAGGTGCTGTAATGTACACAGAACTGCTGGGTAATGTCCCCTGAGCACTGTACTGTAGAAATGTGTCCATAAAACCACTGTAGTTATGAAATATGACTATTTACAGTATTGTCCACGGAACGCCTATGGAGGCCCAGTCAAATAAGTTACAGGTGGGCAAGTGACAGCTGTAACTTATTTGACGGGGCCTCCATAGGCTTTCCGTGGACAGTGCATTTTTATGCAAATTAAGTCATAATAGGTGCTGTAATGTACATAGAACTGCTGGGTAATGTCCCCTGAGCACTGTACTGTAGAAATGTGTCCATAAAACCACTGTAGTTATGAAATATGACTATTTACAGTATTGTCCACGGAACGCCTATGGAGGCCCAGTCAAATAAGTTACAGGTGGGCAAGTGACAGCTGTAACTTATTTGACGGGGCCTGCATAGGCGTTCTGTGGACAGTGCATTTGTATGCAAATTAAGTCATTATAGGTGGTGTAATGTACATAGAACTGCTGGGTAGTGTCCCCTGAGCACTGTACTGTAGAAACGTGTCCATAAAACCATTGTAGTTATGAAATATGACTATTTACAGTATTGTCCACGGAACGCCTATGGAGGCCCAGTCAAATAAGTTACAGGTGGGCAAGTGACAGCTGTAACTTATTTGACGGGGCATCCACAGGTTGTTCGTGGACAGTGCATTTTTATGCAAATTTAGCCCTTTGATGAGCTCCAATGCACACAAAGCTGCTGGATGGTGTTTCCTGAGCACTGTACTGTAGTTATTACTCAATAAAATCATTACATTTATGAAAAATGACTTATAATGACTAATGCATTGTCAAGTGACACGTGTAACTTATTTACCACCTGTGAATCTCCATTGATTAAGTTGCACGTGGGATGTTGGGTATAGAGGGGTCAAAAGGTCACAGGACCTCCAAATTCGGGACTGTGGTAGCCTAGGGGCCCCCGCTCAGGGGCCAGAGTTTCGGGATTATAGTTGACCTCTGGAATGTAGACCTCACATCACGTTGGATTTCGAGTTGGATTTTCGAGTATTTCACCACATACGGTGCATGACAGCTGTAACTTATTTGACGGGCCTCCATAGGCTTTCCGTGGACAGTGCATTTTTATGCAAATTAAGTCATAATAGGTGCTGTAATGTACACAGAACTGCTGGGTAGTGTCCCCTGAGCACTGTACTGTAGAAATATGTCCATAAAACCACTGTAGTTATGAAATATGACTATTTACAGTATTGTCCACGGAACGCCTATGGAGGCCCAGTCAAATAAGTTACAGGTGGGCAAGTGACAGCTGTAACTTATTTGACGGGGCCTGCATAGGCATTCCGTGGACAGTGCATTTGTATGCAAATTAAGTCATTATAGATGCTGTAATGTACATAGAACTGCTGGGTAGTGTTCCCTGAGCACTGTACTGTAGAAATGTGTCCATAAAACCACTGTAGTTATGAAATATGACCATTTACAGTATTGTCCACGGAACGCCTATGGAGGCCCATTCAAATAAGTTACAGGTGGGCGTTCACCATATGTGGTGAAATTACCGAAAATCCACCATCAGAAAGTGACAGCTGTAACTTATTTGACGGGGCCTGCATAGGCGTTCCGTGGACAGTGCATTTGTATGAAAATTAAGCCCTTTGATGAGCTCCAATGCACACAAAGCTGCTGGATGGTGTTTCCTGAGCACTGTACTGTAGTTATTACTCAATAAAATCATTACATTTATGAAAAATGACTTATAATGACTAATGCATTGTCAAGTGACACCTGTAACTTATTTACCACCTGTGAATCTCCATTGATTAAGTTGCACGTGGGATGTTGGGTATAGAGGGGTCAAAAGGTTACAGGACCTCCAAATTCGGGACTGTGGTAGCCTAGGGGCCCCCCACTCAGGGGCCAGAGTTTCGGGATTATAGATCACCTCTGGAATGTAGACCTCACATCACGTTGGATTTCGAGTTGGATTTTCGAGTATTTCACCACATACGGTGCATGACACCTGTAACTTATTTGACTGGGCCTCCATAGGCTTTCCGTGGACAGTGCATTTTTATGCAAATTAAGTCATAATAGGTGCTGTAATGTACACAGAACTGCTGGGTAATGTCCCCTGAGCACTGTACTGTAGAAATGTGTCCATAAAACCACTGCAGTTATGAAATATGACTTATTACAGTACTGTCCACGGAACGCCTATGGAGGCCCAGTCAAATAAGTTACAGGTGGGCAAGTGACAGCTGTAACTTATTTGACGGGGCCTGCATAGGCGTTCCGTGGACAGTGCATTTGTATGCAAATTAAGTCATTATAGGTGGTGTAATGTACATAGAACTGCTGGGTAGTGTCCCCTGAGCACTGTACTGTAGAAACGTGTCCATAAAACCACTGTAGTTATGAAATATGACTATTTACAGTATTGTCCACGGAACGCCTATGGAGGCCCAGTCAAATAAGTTACAGGTGGGCAAGTGACAGCTGTAACTTATTTGACGGGGCCTGCATAGGCATTCCGTGGACAGTGCATTTGTATGCAAATTAAGTCATTATAGATGCTGTAATGTACATAGAACTGCTGGGTAGTGTTCCCTGAGCACTGTACTGTAGAAATGTGTCCATAAAACCACTGTAGTTATGAAATATGACCATTTACAGTATTGTCCACGGAACGCCTATGGAGGCCCATTCAAATAAGTTACAGGTGGGCGTTCACCATATGTGGTGAAATTACCGAAAATCCACCATCAGAAAGTGACAGCTGTAACTTATTTGACGGGGCCTGCATAGGCGTTCCGTGGACAGTGCATTTGTATGAAAATTAAGCCCTTTGATGAGCTCCAATGCACACAAAGCTGCTGGATGGTGTTTCCTGAGCACTGTACTGTAGTTATTACTCAATAAAATCATTACATTTATGAAAAATGACTTATAATGACTAATGCATTGTCAAGTGACACCTGTAACTTATTTACCACCTGTGAATCTCCATTGATTAAGTTGCACGTGGGATGTTGGGTATAGAGGGGTCAAAAGGTTACAGGACCTCCAAATTCGGGACTGTGGTAGCCTAGGGGCCCCCCACTCAGGGGCCAGAGTTTCGGGATTATAGATCACCTCTGGAATGTAGACCTCACATCACGTTGGATTTCGTCCACAGGTTGTTCGTGGACAGTGCATTTTTATGCAAATTTAGCCCTGTGAATCTCCATTGATTAAGTTGCACGTGGGATGTTGGGTATAGAGGGGTCAAAAGGTCACAGGACCTCCAAATTCGGGACTGTGGTAGCCTAGGGGCCCCCCGCTCAGGGGCCAGAGTTTCGGGAATATAGATCACCTCTGGAATATAGAACTCACGTCACGTTGGATTTCGAGTTGGATTTTCGAGTATTTCACCACATATGGTGAATGACACCTGTAACTTATTTGACAGGGCGTCCACAGGCTGTTCGTGGACAGTGCATTTTTATGCAAATTTAGCCCTTTGATGAGCTCCAATGCACACAAAGCTGCTGGATGGTGT